>NC_060123.1:172953896-173255996 GCF_021461395.2 Schistocerca americana | reverse complement strand
TCGGCGAGTCGTATATCGGTCATTGTTACGTCGTTTCGGCGGTTCCATTTCAAAATTCGGTGCACCTTGCCAATTCCTTTCATAATTTCCGAAATGCCCTGTGTTATTATTTTGTGGCTTTTCCGTATTTCTAAGTTCCTCTTCCCGTACTGGAGCGCGAGTGTCCTCTGAAATATGAAATTTTTGTATTACTTGTGCCAACTGATCTTGGACTTCCCGGATTTCTCTTTTGTATTGCGTATTAATTTGATTCTGATTTTGTTTGAATTTCCTAATTTGTTTGCACTCTTCTGTGTCATTCAGATTATCATCTACCTTCGGAGATAAATTATTGAACTGATCCGAAAGTTTGGCTACTTTCTCCGATAGTGAACACATTTCCTCAGTGTGTTTTTCTGAACCAAGTTTCAGAGTGTCCATTTGTGTTGAAATCGAATCTACTGTGTCCTTTAAGTTTACCTGAGTTCTTGCAAGTTGCGTAACCGAATCGGTAGATGCAACTGAGTCAATTTTAGCTTGCAAGGTCTCATGATTTTCATGAACAATAGTTTGCAGTTCTTTTATGGCTGCTTCGTGATTCTGTAATACATTTTCATGACGCGAAAAAATAGGTTGGAAATGCTCACAAATTTGTGTTTTTACGTCATTACAGACCTTTTGACATTTCGATTCAGTGTTATGTAACTCAGTAGTTAAATCTTCACGTGTTTTTTCAAGTGTGGTGTCTAACTTTTCAAGCTTTTGCTGTGTTTGTCTCTGATTTTGTTCCATTGTGTCTAACTTTTCAAGCTTTTGTCCCATTTGTTGAATTAATTGTAATAACAATGCACTGGTGTCCGAAACATGTTCCTCAGTGCTTTTCGGCAGTGAAGTTGCACCGGCAACATTCACATTTTGACAAGTGGAAAATGTGTCTTGACTCATTTGAGAAAACGGTGAGAACCCAAAACCTGAGTCTACAGTATTTGCAAAATTGTGTCCTGTCATTCCCGATTCCTGAGGCGAGTTGTTGCCGACCGATCGATCGATAATGCGTCCCTCTTCACTAATTGTTTCACTGTCCATGCCATTGTTTGCCGCCCGCTCCATTTCCCTATGCACAGTTACCAAATTACTACTTTGAATGTCTGTTAATTCATTACTCTGCGGCACTAACACACTGCTTTCGTCTTCACTGTCATTTCTCAGTTTACTTTGGAGCCTAGTATTACGTTTTTCACACGCCATTATTGTCACAATATTTCACACGACAACACAGAAAAGCACAATTTGAAGAGCAAAAATAAGAGAACACATTAACATAACACTGAAAATAATATCTAGTTAATTGCAGCTGCGAAATACTTGGTGCAAATCTACATGCATGCCACAACTGTTTTACTGTACAACAATGAAAGACTGCAACTACAAAGGAGATTTTCTCTACAATTGCGCGCTAGCAATAAACAAAGGCTACACTAATTACACAAACTACAAGATAAAAAAATCAGAAGATTCCAGTGAGGTATCCTGGCAGGGTCGCCATATGAAACGTCCCCTTTGAACAATTATACATGAATGTGCTTAAACTGACACACAATATTTTGTTAGCGCAACGCAATCTGACTTTCAATAATCCCTACAAAAGAATGGGCCCTGACTAACATTAAACTATACCTTTCACAAATCACTTACCTCACAAAAATCTTCGCTGCTCAAGCTACTGCAATACAGCAAGCGCCACTACTGCCAGCTAAATAAAAGATTCAAACTATGGAAGGCACTAACTACTGATAGGGATAGTTAGCAAATGAAAGATATTAATAGAGAACAAACAATGTATTTACCTTAATAGTCATAATATATGTAGCAGTTCATGACAAATTACAAAACTCTGCCATCTCTCTCCCCACATCCACCACTGCTGGCGGCTCACCTCCAACTGCACAACGCTACGCGCTGTTCACAGCCAGCTGCCTAACACTACAATGGCGAGTATTACAACAATGCAAAGCAGCCACAGACTGCACACAGCACAGCCAGTGATTTTCATACAGAGGTGGCGTTACCAATAAAAAACCTAAACAGCCTACTTGCACTACCTTTTGACTTAGCTACATCCCTGACACACCGACAACTAGTAAGCATAGCAGGCAAAAAGATCGATCACCCTCCAGGAGAACAAACACCAACACAGTGAAACTCCGCATCTAGCCTTGATAACAGCCTTGATTCGATGAGGAAATAAGTGTATAAATTTCTTAAGGTATACCATTGTTGTTGTTGTTGTTGTTGTTGTTGTTGTTGTTCTGGTCTTCAGGCCTGAGACTGGTTTGATGCAGCTCTCCATGCTGCTCTATCTTGTGTAAGCTTCTTCATCTCCCAGTACCTACTGCAGCCTACATCCTTGTGAATCTGCTTAGTGTATTCATCTCTTGATCTCCCTCTACGATTTTTACCCCCCACGCTGCCCTCCAATACTAAATTGGTGATCCCTCGATGTCTCAGAACATGTCCTACCAACCGATCCCTTCTTCTAGTCAAGCTGTGCCACAAACGTCTCTTCTCCCCAATTCTATTCAATACCTCCTCATTAGTTATGTGATCTACCCATCTAATCTTCAGCATTCTTCTGTAGCACCACATTTCGAAAGCTTCTATTCTCTTTTTGTCTAAACTATTTGTCGTCCACGTTTCACTTCCATACAAGGCTACACTCCATACAAATACTTTCAGAAACGACTTCCTGACATTTAAATCTATACTAGATGTTAACAAATTTCTCTTCTTCAGAAACGCTTTCCTTGCCATTGCCAGTCTACCTTTTATATCCTCTCTACTTCGATCGTCATCAGTTATTTTGCTCCGCAAATAGCAAAACTCCTTTACTACTTTGTGTCTCATTTCCTAATCTAATTCCCTCAGCATCACCCGGTTTAATTCGACTACATTCCATTATCCTCGTTTTGCTTTTGTTGATGTTCATTTCATACCCTCCTTTCAAGACATTGTCCATTCCGTTCAACTGCTCTTCCAAGTCCTTTGCTGTCTCTGACAGAATTGCAATGTCATCGGTGAACCTCAAAGCTTTTATTTCTTCTCCGTGGATTTTAATACCTACTCCGAACTTTTCTTTTGTTTCCTTTATTGTTTGCTCAATATACAGATTGAACAACGTAGGGGATAGGCTACAACTCTGTCTCACTCCCTTCCCAACCACTGCTTCCCTTTCTTACCCCTCGACTCTAATAACTGCCATCTGCTTTCTGTACAAATTGTAAATAGCCTTTCGCTCCCTGTGTTTTACCCCTGCCGCCTTCAGAATTTGAAAGAGAGTATTCCAATCAACATTGTCAAAAGCTTCCTCTAAGTCTATAAATGCTAGAAACGAAGGTTTGCCTTTCCTTAATCTTTATTCTAAGATAAGTCGTAGGGTCAGTATTGCCTCACGTGTTCCAACATTTCTAAGGAATCCAAACTGATCATCCCCGAGGTCGGCCTCTACCAGTTTTCCATTCGACTGTAAAGAATTCGAGTTAGTATTTTGCAGCTGTGACTTATTAAACTGATAGTTCGGTAATTTTCACATCTGTCAACATCTGCTTTCTTTGGGATTGGAATTATTATATTCTTTTTGAAGTCTGAGGGTATTTCGCCTGTCTCATACATCTTGCTCACCAGATGGTAGAGTTTTGTCAGGACTGGCTCTCCCAAGGCTGTCAGTAGTTCTAATGGAATGTTGTATACTCCAGGGGCCTTGTTTCGACTCAGGTTCTTCAGTGCTCTGTCAAACTCTTCACGTAGGATCATATCTCCCATTTCATCTTCATCTACATCCTCTTCCATTTCCAAAATATTGTCCTCAAGTACATCGCCCTTCTATAGACCCTCTATATACTCCTTCCACCTTTCTGCTTTCCCTTCTTTACTTAGAACTGGGTTTCCATCAAAGCTCGTGATATTCATGCAAGTGGTTCTCCTTTCTCCAAAGGTCTCTTTAATTTTCTTGTAGGCAGTATCTATCTTACCCCTAGTGAGATAAGCCTCTACATCTTTACATTTGTCCTCTAGCCATATCTGCTTAGCCATTTTGCACTTCCTGTCGATCTCATTTTTGAGACGTTTGTATTACTTTTTGCCTGCTTCATTTACTGCATTTTTATATTTTCTCCTTTCATCTATTAAATTCAATATTTCTTCTGTTACCCAAGGGTTTCTACTAGCCGTCGTCTTTTTACCTTCTTGATCCTCTGCTGCCTTCACTATTTCATCCCTCAAAGCTACCCATTCTCCTTCTACTGTATTTCTTTCCCCAATTCCTGTCAATTGTTCCCTTATGCTCTCCCTGAAACTCTCTACAATCTCTGGTTCTTTCAGTTTATCCAGGTCCCATCTCCTTAATTTCCCACCTTTTTGCAGTTTCTTCAGTTTTAATCTACAGTTCATAACCAATAGATTGTGGTCAGAGTACACATCCGCCCCTGGAAATGTCTTACAATTTAAAACCTGGTTCCTAAATCTCTGTCTTACCAACATAAAATCTATCTGATACCTTGTAGTATCTCCAGGATTCTTCCATGTATACAACCTTCTTTTATGATTCTTGAACCAAGTGTTAGCTATGATTAAGTTGTACTCTGCGCAAAATTCTACCAGGCGGCTTCCTCTTTCATTTCTTAGCTCCAATCCATATTCACCTACTATGTTTCCTTCTCTCCCTTTTCCTACTCTCGAATTCCAATCACCCATGACTATTAAATTTTCGTCTCCCTTCACTACCTGAACAATTTCTTTTATCTCATCATACATTCATCAATTCCTTCATCATCTGCAGAGCTAGTTGACATATGAACTTGTACTACTGCAGTAGGCATGGGCTTCGTGTCTATCTTGGCCACAATAATGCGTTCACTATGTTGTTTGTAGTACCTTACCCGCACTCCTATTTTTTTATTCATTGTTAAACCTACTCCTGCATTACCCCTATCTGATTTAGTATTTATAACCCTATAGTCACCTGACCAAAAGTCTTGTTCCTCCTGCCACCGAACTTCACTAATTCCCACTATATCTAACTTTCACCTATCGATTTCCCTTTTTAAAATTTCTAACCTACCTGCCCGATTAAGGGATCTGACATTCCACGCTCCGATCCGTAGAACGCCAGTTTTCTTTCTCCTGATAACGACGTCCTCTTGAGTAGTCCCCGCCCGGAGATCCGAATGGGGGACTATTTTACCTCCGGAATATTTTACCCAAGAGGACGCCATCATCATTTAATCATACAGTAAAGCTGCATGCCCTCGGGAAAAATTACGGCTGTAGTTTCCCCTTGCTTTCAGCCGTTAAGGTATACCATATCTGTTCATACAGATCTGTTTCATACAGATAAGGTGTACCATATCTGCATGAAACCACTCATTGATGGTTATACCCCACAGAGCTACCAGACTGCGGGGAATGTGGTTGCCGAATTTCAACCTGCTGTTCCAAACAGTCCTACAAATTTTCTGAGGAATCGAAAACAGGTGATGTAGCGAGCCAGATGCCGTGCGATGGGACGCCTGAATGTTCATCGAATCAGGAACGTACCTGTGCATCCCTGTGAACGAGGCTGTTGTCTTATTGACAGAACTGAATATTGACAGCATACTCATCATGAGGGTGTTAAACAAAGGACATTAATTGGGTCAGCGAGAATGTTGAAACACCGAGGTTCATGTTCTTGGCTAATTGAATGTTGGCCCTAGTTCTGGTACGAAACACAAAACGCAGAACAGCCAATGCCCTGAACATCATCTTCGAAATTTAGTGGGTTTACTGCGATTTGTCGGGCCATACTACGCTCCTCCCGTCACCGACTCACAACTTTCTTTGTTGTATGGCCCATTTAACAGAAGCAGCTCTACTTCTGCTGTGAACAATGTCTTTTTGCGAGGTACCTGACTTCAGATTGCCACTGCGTACTGTTTCTTTAGCAAGGGTCGCTCGAAAACTTAACCTGCATTCACTAACACTAGCAACTCCTGTGTGGTTTGCGAACAACTGTCGGTGGCAAGACTACACTCATATCCTGGACCTGTTAGTTAAGATCTTTTTACGACCACTCTTCGTACACCTTTTTATACAGCTGCGAGTGGAAGACCGTTCCTTGTAGGTACACTGGAGAGCACACGGCAAATGGGCGCCTTCATAACAGTGTGGTGACGGGCGCTCCCAAACACGATAGCTCCTTTCTGGTATTGTTACAGCTCCACGTCGACTCACCTTATTGCGTCATTTCACGTAACCGAATGGCACCACACCACTTCATCGCTATGACTTAACGTCAGCGGTGCAGGAACACGTGACTGCCGTGCACTAGCTCTATCTGTATGCGACGCTCCAGTGCGGCCAGTGCGCTCTTTTAAGGCGTTGACCAGTATTTTGTCCCGCTTGTGGCAATCCTTCGTTCTCGAAGACGCGGGACATTAGTAAGAGGTCCGAGCAGATGTAATTTCGATGTATTGCTCATGCGCTGCCTGCGATATGCAAGGTATAAGAGTATCTCTGACCAGAGAGCAGTGTTGACTGCAGTAGGAACTGTGTAGCTGTAGCAGTAAGATGTTGCTAGTCTGCAGTCTGCTCTGGTCTGGTCTGGTGTATCGTGTTGGCTGGCCCTGTCGCGGTGCAGCGATGTCGGAGCCTGAGTATTGTTGTATAAGGTAAAAAGCAGCCTCGCGCATATGTAGTAATGTTATCTCAAGTCCCATGTAAATGTTTTAAAAATCTCGTAATAATAATCTTCCTCATAAAAAGTAACTTTTAACAACCATTCATTTCAATTTAAAGAATTTACTAATTTCTCCCATCCATGATCATCCCGATTGTTGCAAAAGAAAAAAATCAGTTGCTTCCTTTCATAAATGACAGATCTATCGGACAGCATTGCACAGGGCTGTGCCAGAAAAATTTATTGTAAGAGCAGATATATATACGTTATCCGGCGATTTCATTGAGGTAAGAATTTTTCTCTTTTTTATTCAGAATGATCTTTCAGGGCCATGACGCAGCACTGCTGACGTCCAAAATTTACCAGTTTAAATTCACAGTCAATTATTGAAAAGTTATAAGTGAGCGACAATTTAATTGAGAGGTTAGTTACATTGTATTATCACCAGGTTACTGAATTTATTTTTTGTTGGGTCGTTACACTGAATGTGAACGACATAATTATATTTTTTTCTGTTGAGAGGTTTAGCAAATTTTCTGTTTTGAAGCTACACTAAACGTGAATATTATTCTTATTATTTATTTTATTTCGTGGGGAGGTTACACAGTGGCTGATGATATAAATAAAGAATACCAACCACTACTACTAGTTTCGGCGCAATACTAACACAATCTTCAGGCATAGCAGGAATCAAGAGTACTTTCACTTCTTGTCCCACGAATCGTAGAAACACCAATCATGGCGACAACATGTTGTAGAGTACACACACCCGATGTATGCAGTCCACGACTACTACACTCATGCTCATAAATTAAGGACATTGCTGATACATGGTGAAACAACGCTCTGGTGGGCGGTTTGCGGGTTTCAGTCACCTCGGGGTATGACCATGAGGTGCATTTGACCTGCGGTCGTCGCACGGTGGCGCTGGGAGCAGTCCACATACGCAGAGGTGTGTTGGTGCGTGTCAGTGTACGGTGCAGCGAGCAAGTGTGTAGACGTTTTCAGATTTGCTAATGGTGACTGTGTGTTGAAAATGGCTCAAAGAACACATATTGATGACGTTATGAGGGGTAGAATACTAGGGCGACTGGAGGGTGGTCAAACACAGCAGGTCGTAGCACGGGCGCTCCGTGTGCCACAAAGTGTGATCTCAACATTATGGCAACAATTCCAGCAGACAGGAAACGTATCCAGGCGCTACAGTACGGGACGTCCACAGTGTACAACACCACAAGAAGACCGAAATCTCACCATCAGCGCCCGCACACGGCCATGGAGTACTGCAGGTAGCCTTGCTCGGGACCTTACTGCAGCCACTGGAACAGTTGTCTCCAGACACACAGTCTACAGACGACTGAACAGACATGATTTAGTCGCTCGGAGACCTGCAAGGTGTATTCCACTGACCCCTGGTCACAGGAGAGCCCGTAAGCATAGTGTCAAGAACACAGTTCATGGTCATTGGAACAGAGGTCCCAGGTTATGTTCACGGACAAGTCCAGGTATAGTCTGAACAGTGATTGATTCTCACCGGGTTTTCATCTGGCGTGAACCAGGAACCAGCTACCAACCCCTTAATGTCCTTGAAAGGGATCTGTGGTGTGTGTGTGTGGGGGGGGGGGGGGGGAGGATTATGATTGGTGCACGTATGCCCCTGCATGTCTTTGATAGGGGAACTGTACAGGTTAGGTGTATCGGGACGTCATTTTTCACCAGTATGTCCGCCTTTTCAGGGGTGCAGTGGGCCCCACATTCCTCCTGATGGATGATAACGCACGTCCCCACCGAGCTACCATCGTGGAGGAGTAACTTGAAACAGAAGAAATCAGGCGAATGAAGTGACCTTTCTGTTCTCCAGACCTAAAACCTATCGAGCACGTCTGGGATGCTCTCAGTCGACGTATCGCTGCACGTCTTCAAACCCCTACGACAGTTCAGGAGCTCCGACAGGCACTGGTGCAAGAATGGGAGGCTATACCCCTGCAGCTGCGCGACCACCTGATCCAGAGAGTGCCAGCCCGTTGTGCAGTCTGTGTACGTGTGCATGGTGGTGGTATCCCATATTGATGTCGGGGCACATGCGCATGAAACAGTGGCGTTTTGTGCCACATTGTAAGTAGGCTATTTAGGTTTCTATGTTGGCAACGCCACGTAGCGCTCTGTATGAAAATCACTGACTGTGCTGTGTGCAGTCTGTGGCTGGTTTGCATTGCTATTGTAGTGTTGGGCAGTTGGACGTGAACAGCGCGTAGCGTTGCGCAGTTGGAGGTGTGCCGCCAGCAGTGGTGGATGTGGGAAGAGAGATGGCAGAATTTTGAGAGCGGAAGATCTGGACGTGTGGCAGAGCTGTCATTGGTAGTCAGGTGAATAATATGCAAAGGTTTCCAACGTAATTATAGCCGCACGACGGCAGTCAGCATACTTTGAACGCGGAATGGTAGTTGGAGCTAGATGCGTGGGACATTCCAAGTTGCAAATAGTTAGGGAATTGAATATACCGCGATCCATGTTGTCAAGAGTGTGCTGACAATACCAAATGTCGGGCATTATCTCCCACCAACGACAACGCAGTGGCCGACGGCCTTTACTTAACGATCGAAAACACCAGCGTTTGCGTATAGTTGTCAGTGCTAACAGACAAGCAACACTGCGAGAAATAACCTGAGGAATCAATGTATGAAGTACAAAGAACGTCTCCGTTAGGACAGTGCGGCGAAATTTTGCTGTGGCAACAGGCGACCGACGCGAGTGTCTTTGATACGGGGACGACATAGCCAGCAGCCCCACTCCTGGGTGCGAGACCATGTCGGTTGGACCCTATGCAACTGGAAAACCGTGGCCTGGTCAGGTAAGACCCAGTTTCAGTTGGTAAGAGCTGATGGTAGAGTTCCAGTGTGGCCCAAATCCCACCCAGATCACGCGACATGAATCTCGTTAAATATTTTTGGAGAAAAGAGAACCACTTGCATGAATTTCAAGAGCTCAGATGGAAACCCAGTTCTAAGTAAAGAAGGGAAAGCAGAAAGGTGAAAGGATTATATAGAGGGTCTATACAGGGGCGATGTTCTTGGGGACAATATTATGGAAATGGAAGAGGAGGTAGATGAAGATGAAGTGGGAGATACGATACTGCGTGAAGAGCTTGACAGAGCACTGAAAGACCTGAGTCGAAACAAAGCTCCAGGAGTAGACAACATTCCATTAGAACTACTGACAGCCTTGGGAGAGCCAGTCCTGACAAAACTCTACCATCTGGTGAGAAAGATGTATGAGACAGGCGAAATACCCTCAGACTTCAAGAAGAATATAGTAATTCAAATCCCAAAGCAAGCAGATGTTGTGAAAATTACCGAACAGTCAGTTTAATACGTCACAGCTGCAAAATACTAACTCGAATTCTTTACAGACGAATGGAAAACTGGTAGAGGCCGACCTCGGGGATGATCAGTTTGGATTCCTTAGAAATGTTGGAACACGTGAGGCAATACTGACCCTACGACTTATCTTAGAATAAAGATTAAGGAAAGGCAAACCTACGTTTCTAGCATTTGTAGACTTAGAGAAAGCTTTTGACAATGTTGACTGGAATACTCTTTCAAATTCTGAAGGTGGCAGGGGTAAAATACAAGGAGCGAAAGGCTATTTACAATTTGTACAGAAAGCAGATGGCAGTTATAAGAGTCGAGGGGCACGAAAGGGAGGCAGTGGTTGGGAAGGGAGTGAGACAGGGTTGTAGCCTCTCCCCGATGCTATTCAACGTCTATATTGAGCAAGTAGTAAGGGAAACAAAAGAAAAATTCGGAGTAGGTATTAAAATCAATGGAGAAGAAATACAAACGTTGAGGTTCACCGATGACATTGCAATTCTGTCAGAGACAGCAAAGGACTTGGAAGAGCAGTTGAACGGAATGGACAGTGTCTTGAGAGGAGGGTATAAGATGAACATCAACAAAAGCAAAACAAGGATAATGGAATGTAGTCGAATTAAACCGGGTGATGCTGAGGGAATTAGATTAGGAAATGAGAGACTTAAAGTAGTAAAGGAGTTTTGCTATTTGGGGAGCAAAATAACTGATGGTCGAAGTAGAGAGGATATAAAATGTAGACTGGCAATGACAAGGAAAGCATTTCTGAAAAAGAGAAATTTGTTAACATCGAGTATAGATTTGTGTCAGGAAGTCGTTTCTGAAAGTATTTGTATGGAGTGTAGCCTTGTATGGAAGTGAAACGTGGACGACAAATAGTTTAGACAAGAAGAGAATAGAAGCTTTCGAAATGTGGTGCTACAGAGGAATGCTGAAGATTAGATGGGTAGATCACATAACTAATGAAGAGGTATTGAATAGAATTGGGGAGAAGAGGAGTTTGTGGCACAACTTGACCAGAAGAAGGGATCGGTTGGTAGGACGTGTTCTAAGGCATCAGGGGATCACGAATTTAGTACTGGAGGGCAGCATGGAGGGTAAAAATCGTAGAGGGAGACCAAGAGATGAATACACTAAGCAGATTAAGAAGGATGTAGGATGCAGTAAGTACTGGGAGACGAAGAAGCTTGCACAGGATAGGGTAGCATGGAGATCTGCATCAAACTGGCCTCAGGACTGAAGACAACAACAGCAACAACAACAATCGAGAAGTCAGTTCGTGCACAAAATCCTACTCTGACAACACTTTCGCAATAACGGACGGGTGTAGAGAAAGCGTGGCTCAGTATTTCTGCAGACAACATTCAACAACATGAGTCCGTGCCACGTCCAGTTGCTGCACTACGCCGAGCTAAAGGAGGTCCGACACGTTGTTAGATGCATCCCATGACTTTTGGCACGCCAGTGTGGAGTGGGCGCAAATTTTAGGAAAAGGAACTAAAAGACGTGAAGTTAGTGACATACTACGCTGAGCCGTTAGCAGGACGCGAACAGCCGTTCACCCTCGCTCGCGTGCGGGTCTTTGAGGTTATTTATAGACAAGCCAGACGCATGAGGTGTAGCGGCGCGGGCCGCCAGAAATCGATACTGCTCCATCTAAGCCCAAGGTCGCCGGCGTCCGCGGTGGCCAAGGTCGTATCGGCTGTCACGTCTCTCGAGTGTACTGGCGGCCTCTGAAATCTGAGAGAGTTCTCCAGACGTCACACCGCGCAGCCGCACGCAGATCAACCGAAATGTTCAGAGCACTCCACATAGTGCATGATGCGTGTGACATTTTACAGTGGTAAGTGGGTGAGCAGCAACGCTGTGTACATCACTTTGTGCGGATGACCAGGTAACAGTTGTTGAACGTGTGGTATATATTTTCCATAAATACAAGCCACTGGGAATTTCAATCTTGCAATAGGAGAAAATGAGGCAATGGATTTGGAAACTGATGCTGCCTAGGTCTAAGAAAGTATAGTGGATTCTCGATATTGCTGCTGGTAAACCTTTCGAGGTATAAAGTCGTGGTCCACGAAACTCTTCTGTTCCTAAAGTTTCGTCCAGAACTGCGCTGATATCTTCGGAGGAGTTGCTCCTTCACTGAGTCTTCCCGACTGACGGGTCGGACGTCTCAGAGTGACATATATACTGGGCTATAGAAAACGGGGTGCGGCCGGAGCTACACGTCATAACCAGAGATAAAACTTAACTATCGATTGTCTTCTTATCAAAGACGAAAAACTATTTAGCAATTCTGCAGCGCTACGGTCTACAAGTCGCTAAGTTTCATGGTCTCTTCTTTCCTATTACAATTATCCCTATGTTATATACAGGGTCGTCCATCGATAGTGACCTGGCCAAATATCTCAGGAAATAAGCATCAAACGAAAAAACTACAAAGAACGAAACTTGTCTAGCTTGAAGGAGGCAATCATATGGCGCTATGGTTGGCCCGCTAGTTGCCGCTGCCATACGTCAAACGGATATCAACTGCGTTTTTTTTAAATAGGAACACCCATTTTCAATTACATATTCGTGTAGCACGTAAAGAAATATGAATGTTTTAGTTGGACCGCTTTTCTCGATTTGTGATAGATGGCGCTGTAACAGTCACAAACATACGGCTCACAATTTTAGACGAACAGATGGTAACAGGTAGTATTTTAAATTAAAATACAGAACGTAGGTACGTTTGAACATTTTATTTCGGTTGTTCCACTGTTATACAAGTACCTTTGTGAACTTATCATTTCTGAAAACGCATGCTGTTACTGCTTGATTACCTATATATACGACATTAATGCAATAAATGCTCAAAATGATAACCGTCAACCTCAATGCATTTGCAATACGTGTAACGACATTCCCCTCAACAGCGAGTAGTTCGCCTTCCGTAATGTTCGCACATGCATTGACAATGCGCTGACGCATGTTGTCAGGCGTTGCCGGTGGATCATGATAGCAAATATCCTTCAACTTTCCCCACAGAAAGAAATCTGGGGACGTCAGATCCAGTGAACGACCAATCCACCTGTCATGAAATATGCTGTTCAATACCGCTTCAGCTGCACGCGAGCCATGTGCCGGGCATCCACCATGTTGAAAGTACTTCGCCATTCTGTCAAGCAGTGAAATATCTTGTAGTAACATCCGTAGAAGATTACGTAGGAAATCAGCATACACTGCACGATTTACATTGCCATCGATAAAATGGGGCCAATTATCCTTCCTCGCATAATGCCGCACTATACATTAACCCGCCAAGGTCGCTGATGTTCCACTTGTCGCAGCCATCGTGGATTTTCCGTTGCCCAGTAGTGCATATTACGACGGTTTACTTTACCGTTGTTGGCGAATGACGCTTCGTCGCTAAATGGAACGCGTGCAAAAAATCTGCCATCGTCCCGTAATTTCTTTTGTGCCCAGTGGCAGAACTGTACACGACGTTCAAAGTCGTCGCCATGCAATTCCTGGTGTATAGAAATATGGTACGGGTGCAATCGATGTCGATGTAGCATTCTCAACACCGAAGTCTCTGAGATTCCTGATTCTCGCCCAATTTGTCTGCTACTGATGTGCGGATTAGCCGCGACAGCAGCTAAAACACCTACTTGGGCATCATCATTTGTTGCAGGTCGTGGTTGACGTTTCACCTGTGGCTGAACACTTCCTGTTTCCTTAAATAACGTAACTATCCGGCGAACGGTCCAGACACTTGGGTGATGTCGTCCAGGACACCGAGCAGCATGCATAGCACACGCCCGTCGGGCATTTTGATCGCAGTAGCCATACATCAACACGATATCGACCTTTCCCGCAATTGGTAAACGTTCCATTTTAACCGGGGTAATGTATCACGAAGCAAATACCGTCCGCACTGGCGGAATGTTACGTGATATCACGTACTTATACGTTTGTGACTATTACAGCGCCATCTATCACAAAGCGAAAAAAGTGGTCAAACTAAAAATTCATATTTCTTTACGTACTACACGAATATGTAATAAAAAATGGGGTTCCTATTTAAAAAAAGGCAGTTGATATCCATTTGACCTATGGCAGCGCCATTTAGCGGGCCAACCATAGCGCCATCTCGTTTCCCCCTTCAAGCTAGACGAGTTTCGTTCTTTGTGGTTTTTTCGTTTGATGCTTATTTCGATAGATATTTGGCCCGGTCACTATCAATGGACCACCCTGTATATATCAATGGTTTTTCTACATAGCCGCGGATAATAGTTCGTTGTCTAGATAAAATTTTTGCTTCGGAAAACTTTCTTTTGTGTCTTCCTGGCTGAGGAGCATACTCCCCTACAACCGGTCTGCCTATTTTCCCTAATCGGCAAAGAGTTTTGTGTTCCTTTAGCCGTAAATTCACATTTCTCTTGATTGTTCAAATGCAAACTTTACCACACGTACACGGGATGTTATATTGGCACATGCTGACAGAGGACGACGTTTATCCTTTAGAGATCGGAGTGCCTGACCTATTTCCTTTCTTGGTCTAAAAACCAGTCTAATGTCATGTTTCTTTAAAACCTTTCTGATCTGGTCAGTAACTTTCGTAATAAAAGGAAGAGAAACTGTATTCATCCGTCACTGTTTTTGACGCTTGTCCTTCGGCCTTCCATTGTTTGGTCGCTCTCAGAAGTCCGACCAGTCAAGCGGCAAGCCTCAACATTGGAGCAATGTCTCTGAAGATGCCCAGCGCAGTTCTGTACGAAATGTTAGGAACAGAAGCGTTTCGTGAACCACGACCTCATGTCCCGAAAGGTTTACCAGCAGCACACAAAATTCTTGATTTACGAGACCCCTTGGGTATACGAGGAAGTCCTACTGTCGCCGATTGCAACTGCGGCAGATGCTGGAGGTGTGAGAATTGGGGATCGTGTGCACCGGTACATTGTACATGGCACGAAGGTAACGTATCCAGTGGCGTGTCGTGTTGACGCCAGTAGTCGTCACATTGAGCCCTACTTAAAAGTGGACCCAGACGGCAGCCAACAGCACTCGGAGAGCTACGTGTGGTGTGGCAGTCTGCGTGTAAGGGGAAAACTGTACTGTTTCCGGACATGGGGCCGTTGCTAAAGGTGGCCGTCTTGGTCCCCACTAAAAGTCCTCAAACTCGGTAAAGGGAATTTAGATACATCCTCAGCTGCAGAATTTTACCCTGACGAAAAAGACAGCTTCAGTTGTGTGATAAATTTTTATTTTTGGTCTAACGAGTTTCGCGGCTTTAGAGCCACATCTTCACGGACACAAACTTACTTCGTAATTCATTTCAAACGATAATCAGTTGATGACCAACACTCTTTGTCCAGTTGTGACAATTCTGATTGACGGCTAAACATTTTTATCACAACTGCACAAAGAATGTTAGGTCATCTACTGGTTATCGTTTGAAATAAATATTTATCCATGAAGATGTGGCTCTAACGCCGCAAAACTAATCTGATCATCATACAGCTGAAGCGGTCTTTTTCATCGTGGTACAATTTACTAATAAATATATGGTATTTCGGAAGTGTTCATCTAATTAACACTGTATTAAGTAATTTTCTTGTTACTTTCTTGTCGGATGTAAGGATATCTCAGTAAAATATAAAGCAACAAGAATCAAATCTGGAGATGATGACAGGTCCGCAGAAGAGTGAGAAATAGCAAGGTTAGAACACGATGTAGAGGAAAGTAAACAGAAGTAACTGATGGCTATAAAAATTCCAACACCACGAGCACGACATGTAGGAAGTGTGCCACTTGCTTGGCTACGCAAATGATGAGCACCTCAACGCAGCCGCACGCAGTAAGTAGCAGGATACGTCCACATCGATCCTGCTCTACCATCGCTGCCTCAGAGAGGTTCCGCGTGGCTTCCTGGCCGTGCACGGCCGCTGGTTTCGGCAGTTCAAATAGCGGCGCGCGAACTGGGAAACAGACAGCGGTGCCTTACAAGGAACCCCTTGAGTACAACGTCGCAAGTTCAATCTGTAGTAAGGCTCTTTTGAAATTAGTGTGTTAACAATTATGACAGGAGAAATATTAGCTCATTATGTGCATCAAAAGGGCGACAGAAAATGAGTGTCCGGGAGTTGCAGAGATCAACCTTCCATGAAATGTATGTATTACCCTTTACAAAATCGACATCGTCGACTCTCAAGGAATGGTCAAAACAAACCATTAACTTGCACTATGAACATCGAATGAAACATGGCGAGCCACAGTGGTCACAAAGGTTTGCTCCATCAAGATCGAAGTCGAACTCCTTTGGAGTCACAAACAGTGCAGGACGCTTAGTTAGGGAATCCGCTCCCAGAATGCATATATAATTATATTGAAGCAACACGGCGATAAAAACTAATGGAATATGATGGCAAGCAACCGAATGCAAAACAGTCTGTCGTGGAGCTTATCGTGAAACGCTATCCTTTAAGGCGTGGCTGCAGATAGAGCAATAATGTATTTTACAGGCACGGAAACACAAACTTCAAGTGGCTGAATTTGTTTAGTGGTTCCAGGTGGTATGAAGTGCAATGTCACACACTTCTCAGGAGGGATAGTTTGCACTAAAGGAGTGCCATTTTTAAATACACATCACGAATCAAGCAAAAGAAAATTATTTTTGCCTACTATTGGGCAAAAGCAGTGCTCATACCATAGTTGTTGTTCTCTTACGCCCATTTTCCTACCCTTGCTTGCTGTGACTTGAATATTCCCTACTATCCTTCCAAGATCACGCACACTATAAATGATCGTAGGGGACAGAGCCCCTCCAACTTCACGCAGCACAGGAAATAACTTCACAGTCAATTTACCATTAAGATTAACAGTCAGCATAATTGTATACGAATGCTTTAAGGCGTTGGTTTTAGTTCATCTTGATTCAACTCTTTTTCGTACCTCTAATTTTTAGGCTTCCTTTCTAATGCATTTCCTCTCCAAATCCCGACTGGTTGGAGTTGAAAACAACTGCTTTACCGAACGAAGGGATAAGTTCATCTCATTTACAAATTTTGTGGCCGATTCCGTAGTTCACTGTGCATCGTCAAGTTGACGCTTTCTCTGAAATTTCATTATCTGACGTCTTCCAATTCTGTATCACTGAAGTTATCCAACCACCCACTGCTTCCCTTGAAATCAGTGTAATAAACGTAGCGCGTAATTTGATGTGCACAAGGCATTAGGTCACTATCGTGCACATCCTGCAAACTGTATCGAGCAGCGTTGAAACGCGCAAACACCAGTTGTTCTAACAAGTGCGCCATGTCCTCCCTTGAATATCCGTAGTTTTTCTTATGGCCGCGCGGTTAGAGGCGCCACGTCACGAATCGCGTGGCCCCTCCCGCCAGAGGTTTGTCCTCCCTCGGACATGGGTGTGTGTGATGCACCACACGGTCATATAGCTGTGGACTTATTCGAAATCTTGTCTTTTTACTATGCTGCAGCTGATCTTCCAAGTATGTAATTATGCTTAGTACCCGTTCCTTGGACAACGATTGTCATTTTCTACGTCTGACTGGAGACAAGATTTGTGGCTCCCTGATCGACAAGGATAATGATGTGCTACTTGGTTCGACACCTGTTTCAGTACCACATTTGCATGTTAAGCTCTCATCATCATCATTCTACTCCTCATGTACACTGTCCGCACAGTCGAGCATATACGACACCACTAATTCCACTAACTCGTCTTGCAGAAACGCTAGTATTTCATCTGCCACTTCTTTCCCACTCTGCGAAATTCTTTAGGTTCCTTTCTGACGAAATGTCGACTCTGGCAACTGTTGTAGATGTAATGCAATGTTTGCTTTGTTCATCGTTGCCATTGTTCTGCTTTGCATCAACACCACTAGCGCTGTAGCACTATTGTGAATTACTCGCCGACTCACTGGCTTTGGCACTGGACTCGCATTCGGGAGGACGACGGTTCAATCCCGCGTCCGGCCATCCTGATTTAGGTTTTCCGTGATTTCCCTAAATCGCTCCAGGCAAATGCCGGGATGGTTCCTATCAAAGGGCACGGCCGACTTCCTTCCCTAATCCGATGAGACCGATGACCTCGCTGTCTGGTCTCCTTCCCCAAAACAACCAACCAACCAACCAACTGGCTTTGGTGTGACGTCACGTGTACGGGACTGCTGTTGAAATTGATCGTCAATATCTTATAAAGTTTTAGTCTTCAGTTACTTATTTTAAAGTTTATTTGTGTTAATATTTGCTGAAAAAGTAACTTATTAGTGGCCTTTCATTAATCTCGGTCTTTCTTGTCTGTTATTCGTGAGTGTGCTTAGGTCGTTCTTCCAAGCCTCACGCCTCAGTAGCGTGTTTACATTTTGCGGCGTATAATTGCAGCTGTAGCGGTTATAAAGCTAAATACTGACAAAGTTATTAGTGCACTGTTATACAGTTATTAAATTTAATAGCTTTCAGCGGTGTTTCGTGCTGTTTGTGTCGAAATAACGATTTAATAAACTTTTGGGAGCGTTCGCTCGCTGTGTCATTTAGAGTTTCCTGTGCGTTGAAGTCGATTAGTAAGTTTTCAGCTGACGTTTCTTATTGTTTCTAGTGGAGTATTTCAGTAAAATTTTCATTCAGTGCTTTAACTCTGTTGAGTGTTCCAGTGGCCACTTGAATTTTTTGTTTTAGCTAATAATTTTGTGAACTTTTGTTGGTATTGGTGTTAGTTGTGGTGTAGTAGTATTAATACAAGTAGTTGCTTTCTTAGTAGACAGAATTTCGAGACCGCTGTTAGTTATATAAATAGTTCCACTGGTGTAACTGAACTTGGGTAACACAGACGAATTTTCTTTTTTTTTTTTCAGTAACTGTAAAACTGTATCATGAGTGAGAAGAGGGGGTCTGTCGTAGTGAGTAGCGGTGTGGTATTTGTTGAAAATATTTTCGTTGGGGGGGGGGGGGGGGGATGCAGTGGGGAAGCCATTAGGCATTCTAGCGAGATTCTCTCCTGGGAATTCAGAGTCTGTAGTAGAAATAAGTTGATAGAGGAGCAGGAGCGTAAGATATGTGCCCTTCAGGTGCAGTTACAACGTACAAAGGAGGAACTACATAGGCTGAGGAGGGTGAAAAGTGGTGGGGAATGGGAACTAACAGTTGGCAAGAAGGCAGCTAGGAGGAGGTGGTATTCAGACAGTTACACTCTGCGTATATGCAATAGACGAGGAGTCTCATGTAGCTGTAGATGTAGGGAACATGCAGCACTCCTCAGCAGTTAGGAGGCCTCGGTCAGTTGTAAAGTCTAACAGAAAGAAGGAGGTTCTTCTAGGTAGTTCGCATGGTAGAGGTGTGGGCTAGCAGCTGTAGGAAAAGTGAGTATCAGGTCACCAGCATTGTGAAGCCTAATGCAGGGTTGGCTCAGGTGACTGACATCATAGGGGAGTTATGTAGGAATTTTACGAAGGATGATCAGGTAGTGATGGTGGGTGTAGCACGGAACAGGCTTCATAGGGACTGGGAATATGATGTAGGTAGTGACCTGGTAAAGATAGCTTCTCAAAATGGTGGCACTAATGTGCATTACGTGCAACTGTTTCAGCGTCATGATTGGTCTTATCTTAATGCGGCTGTTAGCCGCGTTAACATGGGGCTGGACAGGGCGCTGATGGCAGAGGGCATGGGTCACATTTCAATGGTACCAGTAGATCGGGTTTTACTAGGCACGGCCTGCACCTCAATAGGTATGAGAAGGGGAGGCTGGCAAAGCTTATAGATGACAGTGTAGTATGTGCTGGTGGGATCACTCATGGAAAAATTCCTGTTGTAGTTTGTGTTAGAGCTGCACCTTTTTTAGATTGAAGTCAGCTGACAGGTATACCTGCCTAAAGGAAGTCCCTCTAAGGGCTCACCTTCAGAGGACGTCATGTTTCCAAGTAGAAAAGGAATTAGCATAACTTTTTTGAGCTTTTCCTCATTACAGAGACTTATCTCCAACATAATAATTTACTCGCAAATTACTATACAAGTAATAAACTTTCTTAAAGTATGTTTTCAAAATATTCCTCCAGATGTTTCGATCTTGTGTTCCCTCTTCCTCTGCGCCCATTCTACTCATTGTGTGCTGTACATTTTGGAGCCAGGTGGTCATAGGTCGTCTTCTTCTTCGTCTTCTCCCCTCCGGTTCCCACTCCAGTATCAATTTTGGTATTCTGGCTTCCTCCATTCGTCGTACATGCCCATACCACTGTAATTTCTTCATATCCATTACGTCATATATTCTTTCTTTTATTTCCATTCTCCTTATTATTTCCGTGTTCCTTATCTTCTCTTTCCTGGAGATTCTTCCCAATCTTCTCCAGAAGTCCATCTCTAGAGCTTGTAATTTTTTAATGTACTTCAGGTGAATTGTTCAGGTCTCCGCTCCATACAGAGCCACACTCTCTAATATGGATTTGTATATTAATTTTTTAGTTCTGCTCATTACGTTCCTGCTCCATAAGACTTGAGTTAAGCATCCCAATGACCTTCCATCTGCTACCAATTCTTCTACTGATTACTGACTCTGATTTTTCCTCGATTTCTAAAATGGATCCAAAATAACAAAGTGTTTATCTTTTTGATTTTCTTTCCTTCGATGTATAGCTCATATGAATCATTAGCCAAGTATTCTGTTTTTTGGTAATTAATCTTCAAACCCCAAGTTTTGTATGCTACTACTAGTTGATTGCACATATAGTTAGCATCCTCCCCATCTTGTGCTACGACTTTTTGATCATCAGCAAACAATAAATAATGTAGCTAAACTGCATCTCTTATTTCTAATCCCATACTATTACATTTACGAGACCATGCTCTAAGGCTAATATCGATATAGGTTTTAAATAATGATGGTGACATGGTACAGCCCTGTAAAAGACCTTTGCTTGTTCTAGATTCCTGTGAAAGTTTATTACCAACTTTCACTTGGCAAATGCTATCTTTATACATGTGTTGTATTATTCTAATCAAGGAAGGGTTTATGTTTGGCATATGTAGTGCTATCCAAAGTAATTTTCTTGGAACAGTAGCATACGCTTTTTCCAGATCTATGAAAATTAATCCTATATTTTTTTGATTTTTCTTTATGTTTCTCCAAAATCTGTCGTAATGTGAAAATATGGTCTACTCATGATCTCCCAGCCGTGAAACCGCATTATTGTTCTTGGGTTCTAAAATTTTTTCCAGTTTGTTTCTAATTACTTTCGCAAAAATTCTCATTAATGTGTTGGTAACACAAATTCCTCAATAGTTTGAACGAATTTCGCGATCCCCTTTCTTCAGTATGGTATTAATGCAACCTAGCTTCATCTCGTTGGGCATTGAATCTCTATGTATCATTTTATTGAAGAGCTGTGTTATCAGTTTCACAATTTTGTCACGCTCCAGATTGATATTGCCTGGTCCCAGTGATTTATCATTCTTTCCTGTTCTCAGCGCCTGAAGTACTTCACTTTCTAAAATCTGGATCTCATCATCTTCATGTCCATTTTCTTCCACTGTTCCTTCTTCTAGATATTCTTCTCTGTCATCATTTAATAATTTTTGGAAATACTCTTCCCATTCCTTGTGGGTTATCAGTTGGAGATTAGTTTTGCTTTTTGTATCCTGTCGAAGCCTTAATCGACGGGAATTAGCATATTTCATCAAGATATAAGAGGTATTAGAGATAAAGTTAGTGAACAGCTTATAGATGTTGACTCTGAAATTATTGGTATATCGGAGCACCACTTAAATAATTTAACATTTCAGAGGCTTCCTTTACCAGAATACAGATTAGCAGGCTGTTTTTCAAGGAGTTCCTTACGGAGTGGGGGAGTGGCTATGTACGTAAAAAGCTGTATTCCATTTGAATCCGTAGACGTATCATGGCCTTGCACTAAACAGATGTTTGAATGTTGTGCAAGGGCAGCTGAGTTTAGTGAAACTAAACTTACAGTTGTTGTTGTTTATAGGTCCCCTAACTCTGACTTCAGAGCATTTCTGCTCAAGCTAGAGAGGATTCTTGATTCACTTTGTAGGAAGTACCAGAAATTAATTATATGTCGTGATTTCAGTACATAAAAAGTTTTCTTACTCAAACAAATGTCACATATAATTACAAACAATATAGGAAAGTTAGTACAACAGCAATAAAGAGTTTTTTAAACCTTGTCAAGAAACAAGAGTGGCTGGATGTTTATAGTGCAGATAACATAGAAGTCAAAGATAATGCTTTCCTTAACACACTTCTCATGCTCTTCGAGAGTTTCTTTCCATTACAACATTCTAAACGGGGTACTAGCAGTTATAGGCAGCCCAGGTGGCTGACTAGTGGGATAAGGATATCATGTAGAACAAAGCGGGAATTATATCAAAATATTAGCAGTACTCACTATCGAGCTACAGTAACCCATTACAAACAGTATTGTAAGGTGCTTAAAATGTTATTAGGAAGGCAAAGAGTATGTAGTATACAGATAGAATAGCTAATTCACAGGATAAAATTAAAACCATATGGTCAGTTGTGAAGGAAGTGTCTGGTCAGCAGCACAAGGTCGACGATATAAAGTCAGTTTGTAGTAAAAATATTTGTTACTAATAAATCAGGTATATGTACAGTACTAACGATCATTTTCTGAGCGTTGCTGGTGAATTAAACAAAACTTTAGTTTGTACAGGGAATCATATAACTTTCTTGGCAAATGCTTTTCCGGGACTGATGTTTGAAATACTCCTCTGTGATATAGACAAGGGAGAGATTGCGTCAATAATTAAATCACTGAAGACTAAGGACTCTCATGGATATGATGGAGTGTCTAGCAAATATTAAAGTACTGTGCTGCGCATGTTAGCCCTGTATTTAGCAATATTTGTAATTTTTTCTTTAGGAATGGTCAGTTTCCTGAACGATTAAAGTACTCAGTAGTAAAGCCGTTTTATAAAAAGGGAGAAAAGGATTATGTAGACAATTTTAGACATATTTCTCTGCCATCAGTGTTTGCTAAAGTTATTGAAAAGGCTGTATAGGTAAGGATAATTGGTCGTTTTATATCACATAATTTGCTATCAAATGTACAGTTCGGCTTTAGAAGTAGTTTAACAACTGAAAATGCTATATACTCTTTTCTCTGAGAGGTACTGGAAGGGTAACACAAAACGTTTCGAACGTCAAGCTATTTTTTGATTTAATCAAGGCGTTTGATTATGTTGATTACAAAATATTGCTCCAGAAGTTGGACCATTACGGAATGCTGGGAGTAGCTCACAATTGGTTCATCTCTTACTTTAGCAACAGACAGCAAAAGGTCATTATTAACAATGTTGAGAATGGCTGTGATGTGGGGTTTGAGTGTGGTACAGTCAATTGGGGGATGCCCCAGGGATAAGTGTTGGGGCCAGTCTTCTTCCTTATTTACATAAATTATGGGTAGCTCTAAAATATTTGTTTGCTGACGACACTAGCTTGTTAGTAAAGGATGCTGTGTGCAACATTGGTCCGGCTTCAAATAGTGCATTTCATGGCCTCAGTTCATGGCTTGTAGAAAATAAACTAACGCTAAATCACAGTATGTCTCAGTTTTTTTTCAGTTTCTAACACACAGTTCAACAAAACCTGACGTTTTAATTTCACAGAAAGGGCATATGATTAGTGAAACTGAACAGTTCAAATTTCTAGGCGTTCATATAGTAAACTGTCGTGGGACATCCACGTTCATGAACTTGTTCAAAGACTTAATGCTGCCCTTTGTATTATTCGAACGTTATCTGAAACAAGTGATCGTTCGGCACGAAAATTAATCTAATTTGCTTGTTTTCATTCGCTTATGTCGTATGGTATTATATTTTGGGGTAACTCTTCCCATTCTAAAAGGATATTTTTGGTTCAGAAACGGGCGATTCAGGCAATAAGTGGAGTAAATTCACGAACCTGTTGTCGACCCCTGTTCACGAGACTGGATATTTTGACATTGGCCTCTATATATGTATACATAGGCCAATGTCAAAATATCCAGACTCGTGAACAGTAGCATACGCTATATTCGTTATTGTCATTTCTTGTTAACAATATTATCTTATTTCCAAGAATAATCAGCTTTCACTTAGTTAATACTTGGCAGAAATCAAACCTACGTTTGGATCGGACTTCCTTAACTCTTGTGCAGAAAGGTGTGCAGTATACTGGTGCGTCCATTTTCAGTAAGCTACGGCTCGAATTCAAAAATCTTAGCAGTAATCCATGCGCTTTCAAATCGAAACTGAAGAGCTTCCTCATGAGTCACTCCCTATAGTCTGTCGAGGAGTTTCTTGAAAAATTAAGCTGATTCTTGTTGTACTGTTGATTGCGTTTACTTAAACTTATGATTGACTTTTTTCGAGTTCATAAACATTTTATTTTTATCTGATATTACTTTGATGTTGTAATTTCATGTACTGACCTGTTTCATGACTTTGGAGATTTGCTCCTCAGTTTGGTCCTACGGAACTTGACGTGTAAATAAATACACAAATAAATTAATAAATTAATAAAGCTGTTTAACTACGCTCCATAGCCTCACACTGTCCTCGCAATTGGATACCTCCATTCCCCCCCCCCCCCCCCCCCCCCCCTTGCCATTAACAGCCAATATTGTGGTGGTAGACAGTATGTTGACTGTACAATGCCGTAATCATTGGCCTTTTGCGGCTCCGCATTCTCTGTGAGCTATAGTGCAGAAGGGCCGACAGTGTGTGATACGAGTGGAATCTTGCGACGTAGTTGGTCCTGTGCTGTGGAAGACTTCATGGTGTGACAAGTACCGGTTCAGTGGCGAGCGAGTGGGGACGTAGCTACCTGCTGCACTGGAACTGTGTAGCCAATCGTGTGGTACGTTGGCCTTCCTGCCGACAGAGTTTCATGAGACAGCGCTATCCCATTTAATGCGAATAGTGAGGAGAGGTTAAGTACACTACTGGTTGTTCTGATGTCGAGTTCGGGAAAAGTAGTGCGAATGTCATACTTGATGTTAGAGCTGTGTTTACTGACATAGGCTTGTGAATTAAAGAACTGTCGAGACATGTTCGTCAGTTACGTTTTGAAGCTCGTGAAACCTATTGGTGCAACGGGATTATGAAATCCCTGTGCAACGGTGCGTGCTGCTAAGCGATTTGTTAAATTGTACTGCGTATGTTACTGCCATGTGCTTTTGTTCCTGTTGTAGAACATTGCCATCTGTCATTTAAGTCTGGTGTGTCCAGGTATTCCTAGGCATCCCCATTTTTTAGTACGTGGGGGTGAGTACTGTCAGCTCTGACGAACCAAAATAGACGCCCGGGTCGGATACGTAAACTATTATTCTGTTATTAACGTTTTACTGTTCAAATTCACTTACTGTGGTGCTCACCAGTGTAAACTGTAAATTTCTGGTTGCTTTTAAAGTGTGTAGTGATCATTTATATCGCGTTGTGAATAATTCAAATTAACTGTCTTTCGATGTTTATCTGACGGTTAAAGTTTGAGATTCAGTGCACTTCTCTTTGATTTGAAATGGCTCTGAATGCAGACAGCTGGCTCTGCCCTGTCTTGAAGGTTTTAAAGTAAAAATTTGTCCACTGCTGTTATGTGACATGTAAAAAAGTGTGTTAAATGTTTTTCATTCGCGTTCTTATTTTTGCCTTTGTGTCAACAACTGACTTAGCCGCGCGCGATTAGCCGAGCGGTCTAAAGTCGCTGCAGTCATGGACTGTGCGGCGGAGGTTCGAGTCCTCCCTCGGGCATGGGTGTGTGTGTTTGTCCTTAGGATAATTTAGGTTAAGTAATGTGTAAGCTCAGGGACTGCTGACCTTAGCTGTTAAGTCCCATAATATTTCACACACAATTGAACATTGAACAACTGACTTCGCGTAAATTGCCTTCTTCTAATTGTAGCTCAATGGAACTAACGAACTGCGTCTGTTTGTTTTTTTTAACACATTTGCTGTTTAATCAAGTGGAATAAAATGGTCCTTTTTGAAATTCTTTTAAGTAAAAATTTCTTGCATAGTTCTGAATATAAACAGCTCTGCTTATTTCTTGCTATTTAAAAATAATTTTTAAATTTTTTTTAACTGCTCGAGTGAGGAGCGTCAATTACGAATAGCCGAAGGATATTTGTTGAAGTTCTAGTGAAATTGTTCGCGCCTGTCAGTGGAATCCAGACTGGAATAATTCTGTATTCGGGGCCTGTGCCCGCGGATTCTTTATGGTCTGCCTAGATAGAACAAATAATTATTTGTTTAACTGTGGTTAACCTCATATCTTGTGATGTATCATGTGTCAGCTTTTCTTTAAATATTGTACAAGTACGAATGTTGAAATCGTCGTTGTTGTTATTAATGTGTTAAATAAATTGTCTAATACGTGCTCAGTTCCTTACCACTCAAGGATTAGTCACCCAAGTCCAACCTTCTCCAGAGTTTTCCCATCCTCGATCCTCAAATCTAACATCAATCCACATTCCGTATGGTATCAATCAGCAGCGAATTTCTCATTCAGAAATCCCATTTGAATGTCTGTTGTTAGTCAAGAGATCGTGTTATGTTTCGTATAAGGAGTCTGATAGCGGCAGGCTGTTGGCCTATTGAGACAGCAGTTTGCCCTTCCGCGATATTCTTGCTCTATTCGGTCGGGATCCCAGGACTGTTAGGCGAATATGGAACCGATGAACTCAGGCCATAACAATGCAGGACTAGACGGCCCCAAGCGAATACCGCCCGAGAGGGCGGATCCCTCTGATCTGCTGGATTGTACGTCCACGTTCGTGTGTTGAGTTAGGGCACGGGTTACTTTGGCGTAAGAGAAGTCTCCACACAGACAGTGCGACAACGTCTGTTGCACCATGGCGACCACCGTTGCGTTTTCCCTTGACACACCAGCAAAGAGAGGCTCGCCGCTAGAGCTGTGCCCAATGGCAACACCGTAATGTATGGGACCTCACACAACGCTTTGCTTTGTTCTCTATTATCTGCTGTATTAGCAGTGGTCGTTTAGTGAAAAACAGAGTGCTTGAGCGACAGTGTGTTGTGCGCGTCTCATTGGCAGACCTGGCAATTATTGCTGACGAGTTCTGCGAAGACCAACTACTTTCGTTACAATCCACAGCTGGTGAAATAGGAACGCATTGACGTTGTTGCTGTAAAACTGCCATCTCTGTGACGGTTTGGAAAACTCCAATCTTGGTCTGCTTAATGACATCGGGTCGAAATTTTTTGATGACCGTAGTCAACTCTTGCAGGATGAACTAGGATCAGAATACCAGGTCACCAATTTTTTTAAACCTAGTGCTGGTCTGGAGCAGGTGACAGAGGATTTAGGATCACTTTGCAAAGATTTCACTAAGGAAGACACCGTGGTTATAGTGGGTGGGGCAGGTAACAGTATTGACAGAGATCCTGGGTACAGCGTAGAGTGTGACCTGGCGAAGATTGCATCAGCATCGAGGCATACCAGTGTTGAGTTTGTATCTGTTCTTGGGCGCCATGACCGACCTCATTTGAACTCTTCTGTCAAGAGAGTTAATTTGGAGCTGGAACGGCTGCTCATGTCGGGTGCGGGGTCACACATTGGTGTGGTTCATGTTGATTCTATCAGTAGGTGGGATTATACTAGGCATGGCCTTCACCTCAACAGGAAGGGGAAGGGTAAATTGGCTGGGGAAATAGCAAGAAAGTTAAAGGGGGGAGGCACTGTCATGAGTGGTAAAATACCAGTGGTTATAGGATTCAGAAAAGACCCTTTTTTAGGGTAGGGAGGACAGAAAGAAAACAAATTTTAAGAGAGGTTAGAACTGAGACAAACCTTCAGTTTGAGAAAGAAATCAAAAAACATAATCCCAGCTTATTACATCAACATAAACAGCCATTGGTTAAGAATTTTCAACTGTCAGCAGATATTTTAACTCCACCCAATTTTAAGTCAGTCAATGTGAAATGTCAGCTATCTTTATTGCATCAAAATATTCGAGGACTGAGAAATAAAATTAATGAATTAACTATCTGCATAGATGAATTAGAGTCTTCAAACCCAGCTGACATAATCTGCCTCTCTGAACATCATGTGACCACTGGTATAGAACTTTTAAGTGTTACAGGGTTTAGGTTAGCATCTCATTTTTGTAGATCAGAAATGGAGAAAGGAGGAGTTGCCACATTCATCAGGAACGGTCATAAATTTAAGAACATAGACATTCATAAATTTTGCCTAGAACAGCATATGGAAGCATGTGCAACAGAATTAGATTTTCACAAAAAATCTTTCATAATATTAAGTGTATATCGAGCACCTGCAGGTAACTTTAATCTGTTTGTAAACCACCTTGAAGCTGTACTGGCCCATTTAACAACCAAAAACAAAGAAATAGTGGTTGCTGGTGATTTCAATGTAGATTTCCTTAAAGACTCTCCCAATAAGAACCTATTTGAGTTAGTAACACTATCATTCAACTTAATTCCCACAGTAAAGTTCCCCACTAGGATAACCACTTGCTCACAAACAGCCATTGATAATATCTTTATAGAAAAGTCAAATGAACAAAATTATATTACAAAACCAATAGTCAATGGCCTCTCAGACCATGACATGCAGTTCCTTCTGTTAAATGTTAATACTGAACAGGATATAAAATCTGTTAAATCTGAGCTCAAGAGGGTAATCAGTAAGCCAAAAATTGATTATTTTAGGACACTCCTCAGAGACATTCACTGGACTGATGTTTACAGTGCTCATGGCATGAATGAAAAATATAACATTTTTGCTAATAAAGTGCTTACCTTATTTGAACACTGCTTTCCCCCAAAACTTACCAAGGTTAGAGCAAAGTCTACAAAGAAGCCATGGATTACTCGAGGAATAGGGGTATCTTGTAAAACAAAAAGAAAACTGTATCTGTCAATCCGAAACATTTCCAATGTTGATGCTATAGCACATTATAAGAAATACTGCAAAATATTAAAGACTGTAATACGGATGTCAAAGCAAATATATTACAAGGAAAAGATAGTCATATCAGATAACAAAATAAAGACAATATGGGATATAGTGAAGGAGGAGACCGGTAGAACCAGACATGAAGAGGAACAAATAGCATTAAGAGTAAATGATGCATTGGTGACAGATGTGTATAGTGTTGCAGAACTTTTTAACAAACATTTTATAACTGTTACTGAAAAGATGGGGTTGTCAGGTTCGGTAGATGCTGCTATGGGTTACCTTAGACCAGACATTTCAAGTAACTTCCATAATATGAATTTGACCCTCACTACCCCAACAGAAATAACGTCCATCATAAAATCTTTAAAATCAAAAACATCTAGTGGGTATGATGAAATATCAACAAAGTTAATTAAAGAATGTGATTCTGAGCTAAGGAACATATTAAGCTATCTGTGTAACCAGTCGTTTATCAGTGGAATATTTCCCGAATGGCTGAAATATGCTGAAGTTAAGCCACTGTTTAAGAAGGGAGATAAAGAAATAGCATCAAATTTCCGTCCAATTTCACTGTTGCCAGCATTCTCAAAAATTTTCGAAAAAGTAATGTACAGTCGTCTTTATAACCATCTTATCTCAAATAACATACTGTCAAAGTCACAGTTTGGATTTCTAAAAGGTTCTGATATTGAGAAGGCTATCTACACTTACAGTGAAAATGTACTTAATTCATTAGACAAAAAATTGCAGGCAACTGGTATATTTTGTGATCTGTCAAAGGCATTTGACTGTGTAAATCACAATATCCTTTTAAGTAAACTAGAATATTATAGTGTAACAGGAAATGCTGCAAAATGGTTCAAATCTTATATCTCTGGCAGGAAACAAAGGGTGTTATTAGGAAAGAGACATGTATCAAGCTATCAGGCATCATCCAACTGGGAACTAATTACATGTGGGGTCCCACAAGGTTCCATTTTGGGGCCCTTACTTTTTCTTGTGTATATCAATGACCTGTCATCAGTAACATTACCAGATGCCAAGTTTGTTTTGTTTGCTGATGATACAAACATTGCAATAAATAGCAAATCAAGTGTAGTCTTAGAAAGATCAGCCAATAAAATATTTGTGGACATTAATCACTGGTTCCTAGCCAATTCTTTGTCACTAAACTTTGAAAAAACACACTACATGCAGTTCAGAACTTGTAAGGGGTGTCCCAAGAGTATATGTCTAACATATGATGACAAGAAGATAGAAGAAGTGGACGGTGTTAAATTCTTGGGATTACAGCTTGATAATAAATTCAACTGGGAGGAGCACACCACAGAACTGCTGAAGCGTCTTAACAAATTTCTGTTTGCAATGCGAATTTTGTCAGACATAGGGGATATAAAAATGAAAAAGCTGGCATACTATGCTTACTTTCATTCCATAATGTCATATGGGATTATTTTCTGGGGTAATTCATCAAGCCAAGCTAAAGTTTTCCGGGCACAAAAACGTGCAGTAAGAATTATATGTGGTGTGAACTCAAGAACATCCTGCAGAAGCCTGTTTAGGGAACTAGGGATACTAACTACAGCTTCCCAATATATTTATTCCTTAATGAAATTTGTCATTAAAAATGTATCACTTTTTCAAACCAACAGCTCAATTCATGGAATCAATACTAGAAATAAGAATAATCTTCACAAGGATTTAAAGTCACTTAGTCTTGTACAAAAAGGTGTGCATTATTCAAGAACACACATTTTCAATAACTTGCCAGCAGCCATAAAAAGCTTAACAACCAATGAAATTCAGTTTAAGAGAAGCCTAAAGGATTTATTGGTGGCCAACTCCTTCTACTCCATTGATGAATTTCTTAGGAAAACCAACTGATTTGTATATAAGTACAACATAACTTCTGCACAATTTCAGTGCAGTAATGTGTTCACTGAAAATTTGTGTGTGTGTGTGTGTGTGTGTGTGTGTGTGTGTGTGTGTGCTTGTGTGTGTGTAAGTGTGTAAGTATAATCTAACTTCTGCACCATTTCAGTGCAGTAATGTGTTCATTGTAAATAAGTATTACAGTAGTTGTATTACATGTTTCTTACCTTATAAATAAATAAAAAACTTTTTTATTTTAAATTCAGTGCAATAGTATTTGTAAAATGACTCTTAGTGTTCATTAAAAAATGACGATCATTCCACTTGGGACCTGTGGAATGGTACATTAGCTTATTTGTTTTAGTTGTAAATATTTGTCATGTATTGTTGTTTTTCTGACATGTTCCACATCCTGGAGGACCTCCTCACTACGGATCAATTGGAATGAAAGTAAATCTAATCTAATCTAATCATGAGGTGGTGGTTTCGACAGCTCTTCCAAACAGTTTTTGATGTGCACTCTGTCTCCTTTCTTGACATTTAAGTATTCGAGAAGATCATCACTTTCTGGTTCATCTTGTCCCATATGCAAAAACACTGCGTCAGTGAACAGTTCATGTTCCTCGGTGCTGAGAGGCACTTGCAGCTTTCTATCGCACTTCGTAGCCATTTTGCACACGGACTTTGCCAGGCTTATAGCAATTGTTTCATTAGAGCGCAGCAAACAACGCATTACACTCGTCCAGAATCAGTTGGCCTCTAACGCCTGACGTAAAGCGATGGCGCAATACACATTGCACTCTGTCGGAAAACACTTTAATTATTCTGTCAATGTCGAGGGGACAACGCACTACACCGGACACATTACGTACGCGGCGCTAAATTACTCATGCTGGGAACAGACGGAAACTGTATAATTTCGCAAACTACTTGCGCATCCGCACGCCACACATGCGCAGTGGCTGGCAGTACGGTTTCGGAACTTGGTTTCAGAGCCTAGTGTCGTGTAGAAAAGCCTTTAAACTCAAAAACTGGATCTGTCGGAAAGTTTAGTGCACGCTATGAAATACGAGAACGTTATGAGTGAGCAGCTTACAAGCGAAACAAATAAGTTCCTGAAAAACTTGCTCGAGATGTTACAAAACATAACGCTAGCTACAGAGCGAACTACGAGAGGCAAGACTCACGCAAAGAGAATTCTGTTAATATTCGTTTGAACACCATGAACGCCACTGATCATGTTGCAATTGGATATTCGAGCTAATTTGCCCAGGCAATTGTAGGGCGACCTAAAGTTCAACGTAAATTTCGAACCACGGTGCAAGTCACCATGTTTTACATGAATTAAAGTCTCCAGTGTTGAAAGAGAGAAGTGGCAGACAGCAGTCCTGAGACTTACTTACAAGGGATCCAACGCCAGATCGTTGTATCGGTAGTGCGGCACTGGGCCACTAGGCCAAAGCAGTCATTTAATAAACGCAGTATTCGCTCCAGATAACTAACACGAGACAACTGAAAGGAAAATCACATTACGCATCATTTTCTCAACGTGAGTATTAGCTTCAGTGTCGGTTTCGATGCAAGAGTTCAACATCTTGTACAGAAGAACCACTACAGCTGAAGTATTCGATGGGTGACATTACTAAACAATTCTCTTAATGTTGCGACTACAGAAGTTAGACACAACTCAACATGAACATATTTCATTTACAATTTCGGCAGCTCAAATTCTGTATCAGTTTTTCCAGATTTAGGAAACGCTATATTGCCACTGCAGCAGTGCACGTAAATTTTCATTTTCAGCACTGTCTAAACTGCGTCCACCACACACCGCGCAAAACCATATTTTATGGGAAATTAAAAACGTTTTCAAACCGAAGAAAATCAGATGATCGAAGTAGTATACAATTCAAAAACAGAAAAAATATCTAAAGAGCCATGATCTACATCTACATCTACACCTACGTGATTACTCTGCTATTCACAATAAAGTGCCTGGCAGAGGGTTCAATGAACCACCTTCAAGCTGTCTCTCTACCGTTCCACTCTCGAACGGCACACGGGGAAAACGAGCACTTAAATTTTTCTGTGCAAGCCCTTATTTCTCTTATTTTATCGTACTGATCATTTCTCTCTATGTAGGTGGATGCCAACAGAATGTTTTCGCAATCGGAGGAGAAAACTGGTGACTGAAATTTCATGATAAGATCCCGTCGCAACGAAAAACGCCTTTGTTTTAATGATTGCCACTCCAATTCACGTATCATGTCTGTGACACTACCTTCCCTATTTGGCGATAGTACAAAACGAGGTGCCCTTCTTTGTACTTTTTCGATGCCATCCGTTAGTCCCACCTGATGCTGATCCCACACCGCACAGCAGTACTCCAGAATAGGGCGGACAAGCGTGGTGTAAGCAGACTCTTTCGTAGACCTGTTGCACCTTCTACGTGTTCTGCCAGTGAATCGCAGTCTTTTGTTTGCTCTACCCACAATATTATCTATGCAATCGTTCCAATTTAGGTTATTTGTAATTGTAATCCGTAAGTATATAGTTGAATTTACAGCCTTCAGATTTGTGTGACTTATCGCGTAATCGAAATTTAGCTGATTTATTTTAGTACTCACGTGAATAACTTCACACTTTTCCTTATTGAGGGTCAATTGCCACTTTTCGCACCATACAGATATCTTATCTAAATCATTTTGCAAGTCGTTTTGATCGTCTGCCGACTTTACAACCCTGCTGCCCACTCCAAGAGCTGAAATTCTCCACACGGTGTATGAAGCTAGGAAACGCTTAACTGTGACGAATCACAATGGGAATTGCGAATTCTCTCTCTTTCTGCCTCTCTTGTTCTTATCTTTAGTCGACAGAAAACTATCTAGGTTGAGCAACTGTTTAAGTTGAGCAAAACGGAAATAGGCATCCCCTTGAAAGAAACATTAATTTTCTTGAAGTGATTTAGAGAAACCACTAGAATACCTGAGCAAGAACGACCTAATTTTTACCTGGATCCTACTCCTCCCGAATATTAACTAACATCGTACTGATGTGAATACGAGAAATACGTACGGAAAAGAATTTTATGAATTTCGAGAAGCGCGTGTGTCAACTCATTTGTTATGGATAGTAACATCTGTGATATGGACACTCGGAAACACCATTTATGTGGCGTTATCTCGAACTAAAGACTTTTAATATTCTACCTTACTTGGCAATAAAAGACACACACTCAATGATGAAGAACCACCGTGAAATAGCTTTTATAAAAATTGTAATAAGCAGCAGTGACTTGAACGAAGAACTAACAGCAGACGAACCTATTCACATACCGAATTCAGTAATAAAAGATCAATATGTTTTAAATAGGAAAGCCGTTCAAATCAGACGTTCTTCGTAAGTTCTTGTTTGGTGCCGCCCGCTACGACTTCCTCTGCTGTGTCATCTTCATCTCACCATAGCACTTACATCCAACGCCCTCCATTATTCGTTGCATGTTCCATTGTCTTTCCCTGCAGTATTTGCTCTCTACAGTTTCCTCTAGTACAACTGAAGTTAGTCCCTGATTTATTAACAAATATTCTACCATCCTCTCTCCTTTTCTGTTTTCCATACTTCCTCTCCGATTCTGTGAAGAGCCACCTCAATTATCAGTTCATTTAATTTTTTTGCATCATTCTGTGATACCACATTAGAAAGGCTTCGATTCTCTTTTCAAATTTTCTCATAGTTCACGATTCACTCTGATAGACGCTGTCTACCAGACGTCCAGAATAATGTCTTTTTTTTAGCACTAACACACTTCTCTTATTGATTGGCGACTCCATGGAGTGTCCTGTGCACCACGACCATATAATGGGTATACTTGGAAGGAGAGACAGCATTGGTCGTATTTTTTTTATTTTTTTTATTAAACGAAAAATCGATTTTCGATTTTGCGTTTAATAAAACAAAAAACAAAAAATACGACCAATGCTGTCTCTCCTTCCAAGTATACACTTCTTTTAGCCTGTTCTGGTATGCTGCTTAGCTTTTCCTTTCTTCGTCCACCGTGCGTTGTTTTACTTCAGAGTTAGCAGAATCTCTTCACCTCGTTTGCTATGTGGTCCACAGTTTTGAAAAGTTTATCATTAATAGCATTTCAGCTACTAGTCATTATTTTTGTCATAGGTTTTCAGTTGATGTGGTCTTCAGTCGGAAGGTTGGTTTGACGCAGCTCTCCATGCTACTCTATCCTGTGCGAGCCTCATCATCTCTGACTAACTACTGCAACCTACATCTTCCTGAATCTGCTTAGTGTACTCATCTCTTGGTCTCCCTCTACGATTTTTACCCTTCATGCTGCCCTCCAGTACTAAATTGGTGATCCCTTGATGCCTCAGACCGTGTCCTTTCAATCGATACCTTCTTTTGGTCAAGTTGTGCCACAAATTACTTGTTTCTCCAATTCTGTTCAGTACTTCCTCATTAGTTATGTGATCTACGCATCTAATATTCAACATTCTTCTGTAGCACCACATTTCGAAAGCTTCTGTTCCCTTTTCATCCAAACTGTTTATCATCCATGTTTCACTACCACATATGGCTCCACTCCAGGTACCGTCAGAAATACTTCCTAACACTTAAATCTATATTCGATGTTAACAAATTTCTCTTCTTCAGAAACGCTTTTCTTCTCATTGCTATTCTACATTTTATATCCTCTCTACTTCGGCCATCATTTTGCCGCCCAAATAGCAGAACTGATATACTAGCTTAAGTGTCTCGTTTCGTAATCTGATTCCCTTAGCATCATCTGATTTAATTCGACTGCATTCCACTATCGTTGTTTTGCTTTTGTTGATGTTCATCTTATATCCTCTTTACAAGAAAATGTCCATTCCGTTCAACTTCTCTTCCATGTCCTTTGCTCTCTCTGACGGAATTAAGTGTCATCGGAAAAACTCAAAATTTGTATTTATGCTCCCTGAGCCTTAATTCCAACTCCAAATTTTTCTTTGGTTTCCATTGCTGCTTGTTCAGTATAGGAATTGAATAACATCGGCGACAGACTACAATCCTGTCTCACTCTCTTTTCAACCACTGCCTGTCTTTCAAGACCCTCGACTCTTATAACTGTCGTCTGGTTACTGTACAAGTTGTAAATAGCATTTCGCTTCCTGTATTTTATCAGTGCTACTAACCAGACAGAAGTGCTGCATGTCCTCGGAAAAAGTAACAGCTATAGTTTCCACTTGCTTTCAACTAGATCAATCAGTCATCCAGATCGTTGCCCCCGCAACTACTGAAAAGGCTGCTGCTCCTCTTCAGGAAACACCGGTTTGTCTGGCCTCTCAACAGTTGCCCCTCTGTTGTGGTTGTACCTACGATACGGCTACCTGTATAGCTGAAGCACGCAAGCTATACCGCCGACGGCCACTGTCCATGGCTCATGGGGGATAGGTTTTCAACCAATAAATATTCTGTTATCATTAGGACATCCCTTTACAATGAAGCACTACTCTGAGAATTTAAACTAATTCCAAATATGAAGTTACTGACTATAAACAAATGGAATGTTCTTCGCGTCTCTCCATCCACTCTACCACCTCTGGCCTGTGTTCCTCCCACCCATCTTGCTTTGTGGGTCGAGTAAGAAAGATTCAGATTTGTCCACCCAAAAGGATCAGCAGTAACAAAGTTTCGGAGAGTATGGATATCAATGGTGCCTTCATTGCTTTTCACAAAGATTGAATGCTTACATAAAATGTTTATCACGGTATTAGTTATATTAAATCTGAAAGGCGATGATCAACTCCTGTAATGTATTTCAAAATTTGTAAGGTTTCTAGTTTATTTTTAGTATTCAAGGAACGTGATACCAGCTCTAGACTTTCATTCGATTTGTCATACTTCATATTTGTACTCTGGATATTTTTCAGACAGTGGTCTTCGATAGGCCAACGCTTGAGCCGCAGTAGTAACACCAGTTCACATCAGATCACGGAAGTTAACAGCTGTTGGTCTGGAAACACTTGGGTGGGTGACCGCCCGGTCTGTCGAGTGTTGCTGTGAGGTAAATTGAGGAGTTACTTGATTAACAAGTAGCGTTTCCGGTCACGAAAACTAACAATGGCCGGGAGAACAGCGTTTTGTCCTCACACTCATCTATATCCGCGTCCAGTGACGCCTAAAGGCTGAGGGTGACACGGTGGCCGGTTAGTGCCGTTAGGGTCTTCCGAGACCTGTTCGGGCGGAGTTTAGTTTGCTCTTCAATGGTTCTGAGTAAAGACAATATGATCGTTGGTTTCCAGTAGCATTATCGTTTCTGAAGCGTTCTGTGAAAAGTAAGTGGGTGACTCGGGTTTTGTTCCCACTACTGAGTGGTCTGGAAATAGCTTCCACAGTATAGGTATAAAGATGCGGAAGATGCTGAGCTTTGGGAATATGATTTGGTAAATATGTATTTGAGAAGTGTGAAGATTTACAGCTAATGTTGTTACTGCAGTGCATGCTTGCGCTTAAATTATCATAAGTTTGAAAAACGAAAAGTTTTAGTAGGACTTTATTTTATTGGTCCGGGTTACTTAGTTCGATTATTGAGATGTGATAGGTAATGGTATCTACTCACATGGCCTGCACTCAGAAATTTTAGATTAACGCTCCTTTACCATTCTGTTAATTCATTTCGTGGAAAAGTAATATATCTTATAAAAACAGTGATTTTTCTTAAAGTTGGTTGCTATTGTGAAGCAGTTTCAGTGTAGTTTTTTGGATGCTAGTCTCTCTTAAATCATTTAGTAAATGCAATTTCCTCCACAGTCTCCTCACGAAAACTTGGATTTTAAGTTTCGTGTTGCCAAGTGCACTAAGCCGAACACAATTACACAAAAGTAAAACTAAAGCTTAATGTACTTAGGACAGCTGCATGTTCTTACAGTGCACTGTACAAGGTTTTCTATCTCTCTAGTTGGTTTGGTGTTGTACTGTATTTTGATGTTCAACAGTCTCGAGCAGTACGAAGTTTCCGTTGCCACGTGTAAGTTGTTGTTTTTGTTGTTGTTGTCGTTGTTGCCGGCCGGGGTGGCCAATCGGTTCTAGGCGCTACAGTCTGGAACCGCGCGACCGCTACGACCGCAGGTTCGAATCCTGCCTCGGGTATGGATGTGTGTGATGTCCCTAGGTTAGTTAGGTGTAAGTAGTTTTAAGTTCTAGGGGACTGATGACCTTAGAAGTTAAGTCCCATAGTGCTCAGAGCCATTTGAACCATTTTTGTTGTCGTTGTTATTGTTGTTGTTGTGGTCTCCAGTCCTGAGACTGGTGTGATGCAGTTCTCCATGCTGTTCTATCCTGTGTAAGCCACTTCATCTCAAAGTTCCTACTGCAACCTACATCCTTCTGAATCTGCTTAGTGTATTCATCTGTTAGTCTCCCTCTACTATTTTACCCTCCACGCTGTCCTCCAATACTAAATTGGCGATCCCTTGATGCCTCAGAACATGTCCTACCAACCGATCCCTTCTTCTAGTCAAGTTGTACCACAAATTCCCCTTCTACCCAATTCTATTCGGTACCCCCTCGTTAGTTGCGTGATCTACCCATCTAATATACAGCATTCTTTTGTAGCACCACATTTCTAAAGCTTCTATTGTCTTCTTGTCTAAACTATTTATCGTCCATGTTTCACTTCCATACAAATACTTTAAGAAAAGGCTTCCTGACACTTAAATCTATACTCGATGTTAACAAACTTCTATTCTTCAAAAACGCTTTCTTTGCCATTGCCAGTCTACATTTTATATCCTCTCTAATTCGACCATCAACAGTTATTTTACTCCCCAAATAGCAAAACTCATCTACTACTTTAAGTGTCTCATGTCCTAATGTAATTCCCTCAGCATCACCTGATTTAATTCGACTACATTTCTAGGTCCTTTAATATCACAGTCAAGTAATAAGATTATCTGGCTGTTGCAGTGCACAATTAACATCAGGCTCAGTTAGGGTATAGTTCAGATGTCATTTCTTATGCAAGCGATCTCATTCTTACAGTACAGTTTTACATTCACATGGGCATCATACACGTGTCCGGAATTTCACTTAGTCAGCTTGCATACATAAAATAACAGGGAATGCTGGTGAAAGTGAAACGTCCCCTTAAAAAAATTAATGAATTACTGTGCTGATAAACCTCTTACATTATTTGATTTTCAAACAGCTGAGCAGAACTGAACGTACTCGGACATTTCGCTCTTTACCTATTCTGATCAACACTAAACTGACACACAATATTTTTAGCGCAACGCAGTCTGACTTTGAAAAATCCCTACAAAAGAATGGCCCTGACTAACAATAACCTATACCTTTCATGAATCACTTACCTCACAAAATCTTCGTTACACGAACTACTGCAATACAGCGAGCGCCACTACCGCCAGCTAAATAAAAGATTCGAAGTACTGAAGGGACTAACTACTGATAGGCATAGTTGCAAATGAAAGATTTTGATAGAGAACAAACAAAGTATTTACCTTAATAATATTCAGAGTCATCATATATATATATATATCAGTTCATGATATACAGTATTACAAATTTACTCTTTCTGATGGACACAAGCGCAGATCGTCCGCTCTCAAAATTCTGCCATCTCTCTTCCCACATCCACCACTGCTGGCGGCTCACCTCCAACTGCGCAACGCTACGTGCTGTTAACATCTAACTGCCCACTACAATAGAGAATTTTTCAACAATGCAAACCAGACACAGACTGCACACAGCACAGCCAGTGATTTTCATACAGAGCGCTACTTGGCGTTACCAATATAAAAGCCTAAACAGCCTACTTACAAAAGAATTTTGGTTATTTATTCCTTTAAAATTCGATTTGGAATGCTACGCAGAATTTTTATTCTTTTAGTAAAGTGTTCGAACTGCTTGTCACGTATTGTGACGCCACGTACTATAGCACTGCTCACTGTGCTGCACATGACTGAGTTTCACAGAACAGCTTATATAACATACAGTTTTAGTTTTCCTAATTGATTTAATAAACGTTAATTCAGATGCAGTTATACAGTTTGAGATATTTTTGGCGACTCATTCTTATCAGATAGCGTTTCCGTAATTATGCCACTTGCATTGTTCATGATTACAACACAGACACAAGAAGTTAAAGATAGGAAACTAGTTCAATCCAGTACAGTGATAGTTCACAGTATTCAACTTTTTTTCACAAAAGTTAAAATTTCATCTCGTGCAATCAATTCGTTGTGTATTATTTACACAGCTGTCGATTTAGAAACGCATACGAATGTGTGAATTCGTGATTATGGTCCCTACGTGGATGTAATTGGTCCACATTAATTTTTCTAGGATTGTGATGATACTTTAAGAAACCAACCACTTTTTATATAACTCCCTTTGTACAGGGCAGCCAAAGCGTTCAAATGCAGCCGATATAAATTTAATAACATGAGATACAGGCGTATTACGCCAACTGAAGATTGGTGAAAATCCGAAAAGTGTCTTAAAATAAATAGTTATCGAATTAGTTACTGGATGTTGTATTTCTTAAAGTAATCTGTTCGGCAATAGTCAGTGACCCTTAGAAAGGTTTTCTCCTTTCGTAGTGTCGTAATGTAAAAGTGTTCTGCAGGCAACGTTTCCCGTTGAGAGTCCTCGGGTAATTTTAGTGCGGCGCTTAAGACACAGTGTACCTCCAAATAATGGGGTTACTTTGGACACACACGGGCCGCAGTAGGCTACACAGCAGGTAGCCAGTCCAGAGAGCAGTGCTGCGATTTGCCGGTGCAGTTGGTTACCTCACCGGCACGCGGGTTCCCTCGGCTCTCCACACGGCTTCCGAGAACGGCCTCGGACGGAGCGAGGTCGCCACAGTCTTCTCGTTCACAGAGTTTCTCAGAAGGGCGCGACGGTCTCATTCACTAGTAGCTCGTTTCCTCTCCTCGTAAGGAAAAAGTTCTAGCTGACATCGCTTACTTCCGACATGCTTCCCCCGTCACACACACACACACACACACACACAAACACACACACACACACACACACACACAGACACACACACGTAGTTTGTCTCTGTTAGTCACCTTTTACTAATATTTATTAGCATGGCGCGATTTGGTGCATGTAGTCATCATCAAGTGCATTACAGTTACATGCACATTGATCTGAAGTGTACGCGCAACTTTTAATGTACCTGATGGTAGCACCAAGTTGCCGAAACGCGTCTTGTTAACAAATATAAGCAAAAAGTTACTGAACAGTAAAAATTGTTTCATAAATTTGTTAGTCGCTGACCTCACACAATTCCATACAACATGGATAAATTTAATTCTTACATTTTTAATTGTGGTCTGTTCCTGCTTACAATATACTAGCACGGAATATTTCTTATAACAGAATTCCTAAGTTTCTGTTACCCTTAATTGTAGCTAACATTTCTTCTTCGTCTATCTCTTGTTCTTCAGTTCAAAGAAAAGGCGAATCGCCTGTTCCGAACCCAGTCGAGCCGTATCTCCCGTGGAGCTCGTTTACCTTTTGGTTTGTACATTCATGCTCATAAATTAAGGATAATACTGATACATGGCGAAACAACGCTCTGGTGGGTGGTTTGCGGGTTTCAATCACCTCGGGGTATGACCATGCGGTGCATTTGACCTGCGGTCGTCGCACGGTGGCGCTAGCAGCAGTCCATATACGCAGAGGTGTGTTGGTGCATGTCAGAGTACAGTGCAACACGTGTGCAGACGTCTTCAGACATGCTAATGGAGACTGTGTATTGAAAGTCGCTCAAAGAACACATATTGATGACGTTATGAGGGGCAGAATACGAGGGCGACAGGAGGCTGGTTAGACACAGCAGGTCGAAACACGGACCCTCCGTGTGCCACAAAATGTGATCTCAAGCTTATGGCAACGATTCCAGCAGACAGGAAACGTGTCCAGGCGCTACAGTACGGGACGTTCACAGTGTACAACACCCCAAGAAGACCAATATCTCACCATCAGTGCCCGGAGACGGCCATGGAGTACTGCAGATAGCCTTGCTCGGGACCTTATCGCGGCCACTGGAACAGTTGTCTCCAGACACACAGTCTACAGATGACTGAACAGACCTGGTTTATTCGCCCGGAGACCTGCAAGGTGCATACCCCTGGTCACAGGAAAGCCCGTTAAGCATGGTGTCAAGAACACAGTTCATGGTCATTGGAACATTGGTCCCAGGTTATGTTCACGGACGAGTCCAGGTATAGTCTGAACAGTGATTCTCGCCGGGTTTTCATCTGGCGTGAAACAGGATCCAGATACCAACCCCTTAATGTCCTTGAAAGGGACCTGTATGGAGGTCGTGGTTTGATGATGGGGGGTGGGTTTATGGTTGGTGCACGCACACCCCTGCATGTCTTTGACAGAGGAACTGTGACATGTCAGGTGTATCGGGACGTCATTTTGCACCAGTATGTCCGCCTTTTCAGGAGTGCAGTGGGTCCCACCTTCCTCATGATAGATGATAACACACGGCCCCACCGAGCACCCATCGTGGAGGAGTACCTTGAAACAGAAGATACCAGGCGAAAGGGGTGACCTGCCTGTTCTCCAGACCTAAACCCTTCGAGAACGTCTGGGATGCTCGGTCGACGTATCGCTGCATGTCTTCAAACCCCTAGGACACTTCAGGAGCTCCGACAGGCACTGGCGCAAGAATGGGAGGCTATACCCCAGCAGCTGTTCGACCACCTGATCCAAAGTATGCCAACCCGTTGTGCGGCCTGTATACGTGTGCATGGTGATCATATCCCATACTGATATCGGGGTACATGCGGAGGAAACAGTGGCATTTTGTGGTACATGTAATTCGGGACGATTTTCTCAACTTATCACCAATACCGTGGAATTACAGATCTGTGTCGCGTGTGCTCCCTATGTGCCTATGCTATTGGCGCCAGTTTTGTGTAGTGCCATGTTGGGTGGCACCACATTCTGCAATTATCCTTAATTTATGAGCATGAGTGTAGTTCAATACTTGTTTTGTTGTTCTTCCTACTAGCGCCATATCGATGGGTTCTAGATATTTGTCTTTCGTTTTATTAATTCAGCCAACGATCTTGCCGGAGAGGAAACACCGGTTCCCGCCAGATCACCGAAGTTAAGGTCTGTCTGGCTAGGCTAGCACTTGGATAGGTGACCGTCCGGCTCTGCCGAGCGCTGTCGGCAAGCGGTGTGCACTCAGCCCTTGTGAGGACAACTGAGTAGCTATTTGATTGCGATGTAGCGGCTCCGGTCACGAAAACTGACAACGGCCAGGAGAGCAGTCTGTTCGCCACAGTGTGCGCCTCCAGTGACGCCTATAGTCTGAGGATGGTATGGCGGTCGGTCGGTACCGTATGGTCTTCCCAGGTTTGTTCGGATGGAATTTCATTAATTCATTGGCTTAAGAAACTCTCAAGTGAGCTTTGATGTCTACATTACTCATCTGATCCCTCAGACAGCAACCTTTCGTGTGTCTCATCAATTTTATTTCAGGGGCCTGTGTGTACATTTCATTTTGCTTTTCCTTGTCTACAACCATGAGCTGTATATGAAAACAGATATAGCAACAACAAAAAATTCAAATGTATGTGGAATCTTATGGGACTTAACTGCTAAGGTCATCAGTTCCTAAGCTTACACACTGCTTAACCTAAATTATCCTAAGGACAAACACACACACCCATGCCCGAGGGAGGACTCGAACCTCCGCCGGGACCAGCCGCACAGCCCATGACTGCAGCGCCCTAGACCGCTCGGCTAATCCCGCGCGGCCAGTTATAGCATTTAATTCGTAAAATTTTATCTTGTTCCTTTCTGCACTTTGTTGCCTGGTTTTCTTTGTATTGTACCACACATCATTTGATATTTTTAAGGGGCGTCCAAAAACAAACTAGCCAGAGGCATAATTACAGAAACCAGTACCTGTATGTTAGAAGTATGGACCCTGGCTGTTGAGACACTTGTCCCACTGCAGTGTTCACTGTGGCGGTGAATGGCTGTCTCATATAATTCCCGGGTCTGCGACGTTAACCAGTTCCGCACATACTGCTGAACGTCGTCGCCCGACGCGAATCGCTTGCTCCTCAGAGCCTCTTTAGGGGACCAAAGATGGCGTAATCACAGGGAGAAAGGTCCGGACTGTATGGAGAGTGACCGAGAACCTCACATCTGAATTTCTGTAGGAGTGCCGCCACTGTGTTGGCCATATGAGGCTTTGCATTGTCGTGGAGCAGAATGACCCCCACAGGTGAGGTTGCCTGCCCGTTTTGATTTGATCGCTTGGCGCAGAGTGGTCAAGGTTTGCGAGTAACACTGGGCATTCACTGTTGTCCCGTGGTGCAGGAATTGAATCAGAAGGGGGCCATCTTGGTCAAAGAAGAACATCATAACCTTTCCTGTGGATGGCCTTGGCTTTTTCTGATGGTGGTCATCCTGGATGCTTCCACTGGAGACTTTGTCGTTTTGATTCTGGTTCGAAGTGATGACTAATCTCCAGCCACCACTCGTGCCAGGAACGCACTGCCTTCCCGAGCATAGCGCTGTAGATAAGCAAGACAGTGGGCCATTCGACATACCTCCTGGTGTGGTTGAAAACTGTGGGGCACCCATTTGGCACACACTTCGCCCATGTGCAGTCGTTCCTTCATAAAGGTGTGAACACTTCCGACGCTCAATCCGACCACGGCGGCTATGGCTTTCACTGTCACTCGGCGGTCCTCGGTAATGAGTGCGTCCACCAGCTGGACGATGTCATCGGTAATGCAGTGTGGTGCTCCAGACCGCGCATCATCGGCTAACGACACACGTCCTTCCCTGAAGCGCTTGTGCCACGTCTTGACTCTTGCAAGGGACATGCAGTGTTCGCCGAACACTAGCGACATTCGTCGATGAATATCCGTTTCTCCTCCTCCTCCTCCCGCTGTCAGAAAACGAACATCGCCACTTCGTTCTTCTGATGACGCCTCCATGTCACTGTTTGTAATACGACTGGCAGCGTTCGACGATTGATGCATGCTGCTGCTAGCTCTGTATAGTCACGTGACGTGCACGCGTGTCTTTAGCGACGGGCTGTGAGCTTCCACGGTCTGGTCGGAACCGCACGTCGTTTCACACGCCACGATATTGCCCTCCTGTCACCGGTTTGCAGACTACGGCTCGTTTCTTTTTGAACGCCTCTTATATTTCATTTATACTGCGTGTCATTTTCTAGTCGGTAGCTTAAAACCATTCCTAAGTTAAGAAGGGAAAGCTGAAAGGTGGAAGGAGTATGTACAGGGTCTATACAAGGGAGATGAACTTGAAAGCGATATTATAGAAAATGAAGTAGGCGTAGATGAAGATGAGATGGGAGATAGGATATTGCAAGAAGAATTTGACAGAACTCTGAAAGATCTAAGTCGAAACAAGGCCTTGCCAGTAGACGATATTCCGTTAGTACTATTGACAGCCTTGGAAGAGCCAGCCATGACAAAACTCTTCTATCTGGCATGCAAGATGTATGAGACAGGGCAAATACCCTCAGACACCAAGAAGAATCCAATAATTCCCACTGCAGAGAAAGCAGTTGCTAGCAGGTGTGAAAATTACGAAACTGTCGTCATGATTGCAAAATACTAACACGAATTTCTTATAGAATAATGGCGTAACTAGTACATGTACATCCGCACTCTGCAAGCCACCTCACGGTGTGTGGCGGAGGGTACTTGGAGTACCTCTATCGGTTCTCCCTTCTATTCCAGTCTCTTATTGTTCGTGGAAAGAAAGATTGTCAGTATGCCTCTGTGTGGGCTCTAATCTCTCTGATTTTATCCTCATGGTCTCTTCGCGAGATAAATGTAGGAGGGAGCAATATACTGCTTGACTCCTCGGTGAAGGTATGTTCACGAAACTTCCAACAAAAGCCCGTACCGAGCTACTGAGCGTCTCTCTCGCAGTCTTCCACTGGAATTTATCTATCATCTCCGTAACGCTTTCGCGATTACTACATTACTGGCCATTAAAATTGCTACACCAAGAAGAAATGCAGATGATAAACGGGCATTCACTGGACAAATATATTATGCTACAACTGACATGTGATTACGTTTTCACGCAATTTGCGTGCATAGATCCTGAGAAATCAGTACCCACAACAATCACCTCTGGCCGTAATAACGGCCTTGATACGCCTGGGCATTGAGTCAAAAAAGAGCTTGGATGTCGTGTACAGGTACAGCTGCCCATGCAGCTTCAACACGATACCACAGTTCATCAAGAGTAGTGACTGGCGTATTGTGACGAACCAGTTGCTCGGCCGCCATTGACCATACGTTTTGAGTTGGTGAGAGATCTGGAGAATATGCTGGCCAGGGCAGCAGTCGAACATTTTCTGTATCCAGAAAGGCCCGTACAGGACCTGCAAGATGGGGTCGTGCATTATCCTGCTGAAATGTAGGGTTTCGCAGGGATCGAATGAAGGGTAGAGCCACGGGTAGATACACATCTGAAATGTAACGTCCACTGTGCAAAGTGCCGTCAATGCGAACAGGAGGTGACAGAGACGTGTAACCAATGCCACCCCATACCATCACGCCGGGTCATACGCCAGTATGGCGATGACGATTAAATGCTTCCAACGTGCGCTCACCGCGATGTCGCCAAACACGGATGCGACCATCATGATGCTGTAAACAGAACCTGGATTCATCCGAAAAAATGACGTTTTGCCATTCGTGCAGCCAGGTTCGTCGTTGAGTACACCATCGCAGGTTCTCCTGTCTGTGATGCAGCGTCAAGGGTAGCCGCAGCCATGGTCTCCGAGCTGATAGTCCATGCTGCTGCAAACGTCGTCGAACTATTCGTGCAGATGGTTGTTGTCTTGCAAACGTCCCCATCTGTTGACTCAGGGATCGAGACGTGGCTGCACGATCCGTTACAGCCAAGCGGATAAGATGCCTGTCATCTCGACTGCTAGTGATACGAGGTTGTTGGGATCCAGCATGGCGTTCCGTATTACCCTCCTGAACCCACTGATTCCATATTCTGCTAACAGTCATTGGATCTCGACCAACGCGAGTTTCAAGGTCGCGATACGATAAACCGCAATCGCGATAGGCTACAATCCGACCTTAATCAAAGTCGGAAACGTGATGGTAGGCATTTCTCCTCCTTACACGAGGCATCACAACAACGTTTCACCAGGCAACGCCGGTTAACTGCTGTTTGTGTATGAGAAATGGGTTGGAAACTTTCCTCATGTCAGCAATCTGTAGGTGTCGCCACCGGCGCCAACCTTGTGTGAATGCTCTGAAAAGCTAGTCATTTGCATATCACAGCATCTTCTTCCTGTCGGTTAAATTTCGCGTCTGTAACACGTCATCTTCGTGGTGTAGCAATTTTAATGGCCAGTATTGTAAATGATCCTGTAACGAAGCACGCTGCTCTGCGTTGGATCTTCTCTCTCTCTGCCGACCGGTGTGGACGTGCGGTACTCGGCGCTTCAGTCTGGAACCGCGTGACCGCTACGCTCGCCGGTTCGAATCCTGCCACGGGCATGGATGTGTGTGATGGCTTTAGGTTAGTTAGGTTTAATTAGTTCTAAGTTCTAGGCGACTGATGACCTCAGCAGTTAAGTCGCATAGTGCTCAGAGCCATTTTCTCTCTCTCTCTTCTATTAACTCTATCTCTTACGGATCCAACACTGGTGAGCAGTATTCAAGCAGTGGGCGAACAAGTGTACTGTAACCTACTTCCTTTGTTTTCGGATTGCATTTCCTTAGGATTCTTCCAATGAATCTCAGTCTGTCATCTGCTTTGGCGACGATTATTTTTATATGGTCATTCCATTTTAAATCACTCCTAATGCCTACTCCCAGATAAGTTATGAAATTAACTGTTTCCAGTCGCTGACCTGCTATATTGTAGCTAAATGATAAAAGATCTTTCTTTCTGTGTATTCGGAGCACATTACACTTGTCTACATTGAGATTCAATTGCCATTCCCTGCACCATGCCTCAATTCGCTGCAGATCCTCCTGCATTTCAGTACAATTTTCCATTGTTGCAACCTCTCGATATACCGCAGCATCATCTGCAAAAAGCCTCAGTGAACTTCCGATGTCATCCACAAGGTCGTTTATGTTTATTGTGAATGGCAACGGTCCTACGACACTCCACTGCGACGCACCTGAAATCCCTCTTACTCCGGAAGACTTCTCTCCATTGAGAATGACATGCTAATTTCTGTTATCTAGGAACCCTTCAACCCAATCACAGAATTGGTCTGATAGTCCATATGCTCTTACTTTGTTCATTAAACGACTGTGGGGAACTGTATCGAACGCCTTGCGGAAGTCAAGAAACACGGCATCTACCTGGGAACCCGTGTCTATGGCCCTCTGAGTCTTGTGGACGAATAGCGCGAGCTGGGTTTCACACGATCGTCTTTTTCGAAACCCATGCTGATTCCTACAGAGTAGATTTGTAGTCTCCAGAAAAGTCATTATACTCGAACATAATACGTGTTCCAATACTCTACAACTGATAGACGTTAGAGATATACGTCTATAGTTATGCACATCTGTTCGACGTCCTTTCTTGAAAACGGGTATGACCTGTGCCCTTTTCCAATCTTTTGGAACGCAACGGTCTTCTACAGACCTACGGTACACCACTGCAAGAAGGGGGGGGGGGGCAAGTTCCTTATCGTAGTCTTTGTAAAATCGAACTGGTATCCCATCAGGTCCAGCGGCCTTACCTCTTTTGAGCGATTTTAAATGTTTTTCTATCCCTCTGTCGTCTGTTTCGATATCTACCATTTTGTCGTCTGTGCTACAATATAGAGAAGGAACTACAGTAAAATCTTCCTCTGTGAAACAGCTTTGGAAACAGAGATGTAGTATTTCGGCCTTTAGTCTGTCATCTTCTGTTTCAGTACCATTTTGGTCACAATGCGTCTGGACATTTTGTTTTGATCCACCGCCCGCTTTGACAAAAGACCAAATTTCTTTGGAAAATGTTCAAATGTGTGTGAAATCTTATGGGACTTAACTGCTAAGGTCATCAGTCAAAATTTTAAAGGTTGTGCTAATCCAAACCCTCTCTGTTAATAAATAAATAAAACATATCAAACTATTTAAAACACCCACATACAATAGTAAGCCGGCCGAAGTGGCCGTGCGGTTAAAGGCGCTGCAGTCTGGAACCGCAAGACCGCTACGGTCGCAGGTTCGAATCCTGCCTCGGGCATGGATGTTTGTGATGTCCTTAGGTTAGTTAGGTTTAAGTAGTTCTAAGTTCTAGGGGACTAATGACCTCATCAGTTGAGTCCCATAGTGCTCAGAGCCATTTGAACCATTTTTACGGTAGAAAATATGAACAGCAATTTTCCTGTGTCCTAGTGACAAGCAGGTGAAGCTTGCGCTCAGGAACACTTCTAACGAGAGAGGGCACTAGTATTATGCGCGAGAATATCGCACAAATTAACGACTAGGATCCATACTAGCGAAACCGGCGAAAACGAACAAAATGTTATAGTAAATCGAAACCATCTGTCGTTTCGAATAAAAAACATAACAGGATCATTTAAACCACACATACACATCGAAAACTACTTACACCAATCATAAAAAATATGCAAGATCCCAAGAAGACAGGAAAGGAGCATCTCACCAGCATCAACAGACAAGAAAACTAGCTTCTAGGCAACCAGACTATGTTACGTTAGAGCAAGAAGGGGTTTGAAACTATCCAAAAGATTTTTGTTTCTGAGCTGGACCTGTTGGTTAAGAATAAATCTATTTTTGAGATAGATGTCTGAAAATTTCTAATTCCTCGAACAGGTCCAGTTTGTAACCGTTACTCACTTGCGTAGCAGTTCTACGTCATCCATTCGGGAAGACGACGGTTCAATCCCGCGTCCGGCCATCCTGATTTAGGTTTTCCGTGGTTTTCCTAAATCGCTTCAGGCAAATGCCGAGATGGTTCCTTCCCCATCCTTCCCTAATCCGATGAGACCGATGACCTCGCTGTCTGGTCTCCTTCCCCAAACAACCCAACCCAACCCCTCTACGTCATCCAGTTAACGTGGCGTATGCTGTAAGAGCAATAGATGTTCAAGAAACGTGGAATTGTACACGTTTTCCCCATTTTTACCTAGCATGTGTTCTTTATATCTTACTTCTGATGAAGGTATATTTAGATATACCGAAACCGCCGTCAGGGATTTCAATAAATCTTGATAATGCAGCTGTTTGGCTGTTATCATTTACCGTGTAGATGAAACTTCCTAGCTAACTAAAACTGTGAGCCGGACCGAGACTCGAACTCGGGACCTTTGCCTTTCGCGGGCTCCCCAAGCATGACTCACTCCCCGTCCTCAGCGCACACTCCGCTGCAGAGTGAAAATCTCATTCTGGAAACATCCCCTAGGCTGTGATTAAGCCATGTCTCCGCAATATCTTTTCTTTCAGGAATGCTAGTTCTGCAAGGTTCGCTGGAGAACTTCGGTAACGTTTGGAAGGTAGGAGACGAGGTACTGCTAGAAGTAAAGCTGTGAGGATGGGGCGTGAGTCGTGCTTCGGTAGCTCAGTTGGTAGAGCACCTGCCCGCGAAAGGCAAAGGTCCCGAGTTCGAGTCTCGGTCCGGCACACAGTTTTAGTTTCCCAGGAAGTTTCGTATCAGCGCACACTCCGCTGCAGAGTGAAAATCTCATACCATGAAGATTTTCAACAGTTGCTGCTTCAGCCATGTTTAAAATTTTGGCAAACTTGGTAGTTTCGTTTGCTGTGAGGCAGTCTCGCCCCTCTGCTGGTTGCTATTCACACTGGACGTGCAGGTGAGCTTGCAAGACGCGCCTCGCCACAGCGGACGCGGGCTGCCGCTCCCCGCCGTGAGAGGGCCACGACCGCCCACGAGGCCCAGCCGGGTCCTTCACCTTCGCGGAGTTTCGCAATGTGGCACAACACTGGCGGCCGTGGCCCAGCGAGGTCGTCTCCAGTGGCCGAGACCGACAGCGCACTTGGCCGCCAGGAAGGCGTTTTGTTCATGTCGGCGTCATCGGGGACAAAACTCGAGCTCGGTAGGACAAGGAGAGGGAATGCAATTGCTGGGAGTTGGTGAAATTGGCCTGTTATCAGGTACCGTTATCAAATTTATAATAACCAATAAACTAGCAGTCTGTAAATTATGGAAAATGCGCTATACCATTACTGGGGAATATTTAAACATTACTTTGGAAAAAAACTCTTACGATTGTTTTCTCATTCTTTAATACCAGAAGAAAGAATTAAAACATGTGAGTTTTACCTCCGAAACATATAGCTCCCCTTTCAGGTTTTCGGGTTTCCCAATTACAGGTTGTTAATATATACTAAAATTTAATGAATTAGTAACGCAGCCTTTTTCACACCAAATGTGTGTTTCAAAAGTAAAGAGTGCTGCGTAACTGTTGGTTACTCTGCAGAACAAGAGAAAAATGCTCAGTCTTTACTGCATTTTGACACTGAGGTCAAATTTAAAAAGTATCATCGTCGATACCTGCATAAAGCTCGTAACACCAACCAAAGCAGCCGATGCAGTTAGTCCAGGTCTGTTTAAAGGTATCAGTTGAGCGCAGTTGTTCGAAGTAAATGTATTCCTAGTCCTCTTCATACTCAGATGAGGAGTCCTTCATCATGGTTTCATCAGCGCTTGAATGAGAGACTTCTCCACCGCGATCCTGCTGCTTCGTCACACACTGGTTCTTTCTTACGAAGAGCTTCCTTTCGGTAGCCCCAGATGTTGTAGGTCTATCACATGCGTCAGACGAAGCTCCTGCAGTAGGTGTTGTTGGAGATGGTGTCTTCCCTGTAGTCTAGGTACGTGCTTTCTTTTTTCCTTTTAGCCGGTGAGTCCTTCACAGCCTTTCTGAAAGGAGATAGTGAACAAAACTTTTTTACCTGCTCCTGATGTCGGGTTTAATGGCGAAAGTACACGACGTGGGCTGATTTCAAAACTAGAAAACACTGTTTCTTGCATTCTGTTAACTGCAGTCGACAGTGGCCCTGCTGTGGCTTCTTTGACGTTGTCCACACTTGCTGCAGTTTGCTAAAGAGGAAAATCCATAGATGTAGAAACCTGGGAGTCACAAGGACTGGCCCCACATTTTTAAAACCATCTGTAGCTTTGAAGTTTCATATCAGCGCACACTCCGCTGCAGAGTGAAAATCTCATCCTGGAAACATTCCCCAGGCTGTGGCTACATCTGCATGTCTTCGCAGTATCCTTTCTTTCAGGAGTGCTAGTTCTGCAAGGTTCGCAGGAGAGCTTCTGTAAAGTTTGGAAGGTAGGAGACGAGGTACTGCCAGAAGTAGAGCTGTGAGGACGGGGCGTGAGTCGTTCTTGGATAGCTCAGTTGGTAGAGCACTTGCCCGCGAGAGGCAAAGGACCCGAGTTCGAGTCTCGGTCCGGTACACAGTTTTAATCTGCCAGTAAGTTTCATATCAGCGCACTCTCCGCTGCAGAGCGAAAATTTCATTCTAAGCCATTTGCAGCTTGTTCCATTGTTCCCGTTCTGCAGTATGCCCAGCCCATCGATGGCCCAAAGGCTTTGTCTCTCAAACTCTGGAAACGTGACGCTTGAATAAAATTCAGGAAATCCTTTTGTATGAACTGAAGCCAAACTTTGGGTACTAGAAATCGTGCAACCTATTACTTCCCCGCTATTAGGAACCAATCCCATACTTCTGTTTAGGCAGAACTTAACCGTTAAGTGAACTGTGGATGACACTTCTTTTCCATTGGATAGGTAAGAGCTTGTTTCAAATTACTGTCTCATGTGAAACGCCTTACCTTGTTTGAGGAAGGACTTCCAACTGAATTCTATAGAAAATGTTTATCTTGACGACAGTGCTAAAACAGCTATGGGGAACGGAACGTTAACGGCACCGACACAGAACTCCCAGTGGCATATCAGTGTGACCTTCGATATTTGCTGTCGCAGCGAGCTACGGAGTGCAGCGCCAAGCAAGGGAAATGTTCAGCTACCCGGAATTACGCAAACATCCAAAACAGGGCACTTCTCTATTTTCGAAGGAGCCGTCGTTTCGTTAGCCCGAATAATTTAGAGAACCATCGGGAATCATGAATGAAGACGTCCCGACGAGAATCAAAACACTGTTACACTCGATGAGTCCAGTATGCTATCAAACTCGCGCGCCATTTGTTCTGTTTTTCTCTAAAAAGAGCAAATTATTTAGCAGTTGTACGGATACTTACTGGATCACAAACATTTTGGCGACGTCTGTAATTTATTATGTTTACCTTCAATAAATTTAAATGACAATTATAAAAACTACCATACCACGAGATCTGTTAGAAACTTGCGTGTCAGAAACGCATCATTTTTTGTATACAAAACAAGATGATTCAACTAAACTGTTCATTTCAGATATTTCGTTAACCGTTTACATCTACATTTACATGATTATTCTGCAATTCACAATTAAGTGCCTGGAAGGGGATTCGTCGAACTAAGTTTGACTACTTCTCCCATTCTACTCTCAAGCAGCGCGCGGGAAAAAGCGGAAGCTAAAATCTTTATATGCGAGCTCTGATTTCCCTTATTTTATTATCATGATCGTTTGTCCCTATGTAGGCGGTGCCAACAAACTATTTTCACACTCTGAGGAGAAAGTTGGTGATCGAAATTTCATGAACGACAAACGCCTTTGACTGATGTGGATCCCACACCGAACAGCAGTCAGAAGAAGCCCGACAATCGTAGTATAAGCAGTCTCTTTACCTGTTACATTTTCTAAGTGTTCTTCCAATAAATCTGTCTTTGGTTTGCTTTCCCCACAGCATTATCTATCTGATCTTACCAATTTAAGTCATTCGTAATTGTGATCCCTAAGTATCTAGTTGAGTTTACAGCCTTTAGATTTGTGTGGTTTATCCTGCAACCGAAATTTAGCAGATTCCTTTTAATACTCATGTGGATGACTTCACACTTTCAATTATTTAGAGTCAGTTGCCACCTTTCGCTCTACTCAGATATCGCGTCTAAGTCGTCCTGGCCGGCCGAAGTGGCCGTGCGGTTCTAGGCGCTACAGTCTGGAACCGAGCGACCGCTTAGGTCGCAGGTTCGAATCCTGCTTCGGGCATGGATGTGTGTGATGTCCTTAGGCTAGTTAGGTTTAATTAGTTCTAAGTTCTAGGCGACTGATGACCTCAGAAATGAAGTCGCATAGTGCTCAGAGCCATTTGAACCTTCTTTTTTTTTTTAAGTCGTCCTGCAATTCGTTTTGATCATGTAAAGATTTTACAAGACGGTAAATGACAGCACCATATACAAAAAATCTAACAGGGCAACACGGATTATCTCCTACGCCTTTTATGTAGCTCAGGAACAGCAGAGGGCCTACAACATTTCCTTAGAGAATGCCACATATCACTTCTACATCTACATTTATACTCCGCAAGCCACCCAACGGTGCGTGGCGGAGGGCACTTTACGTGCCACCGTCATTACCTCCGTGTCCTGTTCCAGTCGCGTATGATTCGCGGGAAGAACGACTGCCGGAAAGCCTCGATGACTTTCTTCGAATTATTACGAACTGTGGTCTTTGTAACGGGAAATCACGAATCCAATCAGACAGCTGAGATAACGCGCCATAAGCATGCAGTTTGATTAGAAGTCGCTTGTGAGGAACAGTGTCAAGCCTTCTGGAAATCTTAAAATGTGGAATCTGTCTCAATTTGCCTGTCGATATCACTCGTTACTTCGTGAGAATAAAGAGCTATTTGTGTTTCAGAAGAATATTTTCTGAATCCGCGTTGCTACTTGTCAATAAATCGTTTCCTTCGAAGTAATTCATAATGTTCGCGTATTACTCCTATTTCTTTTCTCGGGAATAGGTGTGACTTGCGCAACTTTCAAGTCTTTTCTACGAGAAAGAGTTTGTGTATGATTGCTAAGTACGGAGCTATTGTCTCCGTATACTCTGAAAGGAACCTGACTGGTATACAGTCTCGACCGGAGGCTGCTTCAGTACGCAGAGGGTGTCTCCTTCTAAGCTACCTACGTTGACAATAGTTCTTGATTCGAGTTCTGGAATATTTGCTTCGTCTTCTTTTGTGAAGGAATTTCGGAAAACCGTGTTCAGTAACTCTACTCTAATGGCACTGTCATCCATAATGTCACCATTGTTATCGCACAGTGAACGTATTGACTGCATCATAGACCACGATCTCTTTGGGTTTTCTGCCAGATTTCGAGAGAGAGTTTCGTTTTGGAAACTGTTACAAGCATCCTGTTTTGAATTTCATGCTAACTTTCGAGCTTCCGTAAAACTTCGCCACTGTTCAGGATTTAGAGTTCTTTTAAATTTGGCACGTTTTTTTCGTTTAAGACATTGTAATCCCACATAATTGTGAGAAAGTTCCTCAATAAATGGTTATAGTCTCTTTTCATAGCTATTAATTACGGAGATAACGGTATCAACTTCTTCTTTTCAAACGGAAGTACAGTAATTTCTGATGCTAGTACCGTATTTCTAAAAGATGTGAATACAATGGCGATTGACTCTTCCAAATTCGATTAGTAGTTTGGGAGAAATTACGATATTTGGACCTTGGGCTTTATCTGTTTTCAACACGCAACTGGTTGCTGTTCTATGCGGAAGTTGTCGTCGTTATACGGAGCTGTCGTGTCAAAATCACGGGGTCCTTCAGCTTGACGCAGCTGAGAGTTTCTACCTACAAAAGCAGATTGGTGGAGAAAAGTTTAATTTAAAAATGACACTAATCACTCTCAAATACATGTGGCGTCTGAACCGACATACCACCTAGAAGGCAAAGGACGTGGCATCTAAGGATGATACACCAGTTAACTACGTTAACATTTCTGCTCTTGTTTCTGCCAGAATCTCGAAAGAAAGGCGCACGTCAAAAACAGAATGGATTTGTTAAACAGGAAATTGAGGTATACAATTGTTAAATACTGACTCCACATCCTGAGTTCAAGATACACACGTAGGCAGAAAAATTGCATCGGCAACAGCTGCAAAGAAAGGAAAGCACAAAAGACTGTGTTCATCAAGACTTTCCTGAAATTTTTATTTGTGTCATCCCCAAGTGTTCGATTCGCCCACCGTCTAGTGCGATACATGTTTGAAGTTGTTGATGCAAGGACTTCTAGATACACCTAGGACATTGCTTTACTGTCATTGTACATGCTGCAACAACACTATGTTTTAAGCCCCTTGGGTCGTCGGAAGGTGGGCACAGACTTCATATATTTATTGCCTCGGAGAAAAATACTCAGTGTTGTCGAAGCAGGCGGACGTGTAAGTCAACTGATAAAGCCTTCGTGTCATACCCAGAGACCAGGAAAGAGCTGCGTGAGGACTTTCCTAGCCTCAAGAAAGAAGTGAGCAAGGAACCCGTCGTGCTAGTCCAACGTACAAATACGTATTTCTAGTGGTACTTTCTTTACGAGAGACTGTAGCACTTCGGTAAGATACAGAACCTGTTTTTTACCCATTAAGGTTTTTTCGTTGGTGTAAGGAACAACCACGTAGTCCCCAAAAATCTCGTACCACATATTCACACCCCACTGCCCATGCCTCTCAACCTCCCTCAGTCAATGTCGATTCTCAGCGGACCAGTAATGCGTATTTCTCACTTTCAGCTTTCCATCGTGTGTATAAAAGAAGCTACATCGTAAAGAGAATTCTTTGAAGAGAGAAACTACTGTCCTGACGTCGCATCAGAACCGAGGAATTACATGCACCTTCTGCAGCCCCGCGGATTAATCTGCTGGGATGGTGATACGTGATACAAATATAAACTGCTTGCGCACAAACATTCAAACAAGACTGGGCTCACTTACATTGAAGAGCCAAAGAAACTAGTGCACCTGCCTAATATCGTGCAGGACCCCCTCGAGCACGCAAAGTGCCGTAGCAAGACTTGACATGGAGGCGACTAATGTCTGAAGTAGTGCTGGAGGGAATTGACGCCATGAACCCTGCAGGGCTGTCCATAAATCCGGAAGAGTACGCGGGCGTGCAGATCTCTCCTGAACAGCGCGCTGCAAGGCATCCCTGATATGCTCAATAATGTTCATGTCATGTCTGGGGAGTTTGTTGGCCAGCGAAAGGGTTTAAACTCAGAAGGATATTCCTGGAGCTGTGTCGCATTCTCCTGCTGGAATTGCCCAAGAACGTCGGAATGCACAAAGAACATGACTGGATACATGTGATCAGACAGGATGCTTACGTACGTGTGACCTGTCAGTCGTATTTAAATGTATCAGGGGCCCCATATAACTTCAACTGCACGCGCCCCACACCATTGCAGAGCCTCCACGAGCTTAAACAGTCCCCTACTGACATGCAGGGTTCATGGATTCATGAGGTTATCTCCATACCCGTCAAGTCCATCCGCTCGATACAATTTGAGACGAGACTCGTCTGACCAGGAAACATGTTTCCAGTCACCAACAGTCCAATGTCGGTGTTGACGGGCCCAGGCGAGGCGTAAAGCTTTTGTGTCGTGCAGTCATCAAGGGTAGAGGAGTGGGCCTTCGGCTACGAAAGCCCATATCGATGATGTTTCGTTGAATGGTTCGCACGCTGACACTTATTGATGGGCCAGAATTGAAATCTGGAGCAATTTGCGGAAGGGTTGCACTTCTGTCACACTGAACGATTCTCTTCGGCCGTCGTTGGTCCCGTTCTTGCAGGATCTTTTTCCGGCCGCAGCGATGTCGGAGATTTGATGTTTCACCGGATTCCTGATATTCACGGCACACTTATGAAATGGTCGTACGGGAAAATACCCACTTCATCGCTACTTCAGAGATGCTGTGTCCCACCGCTCGTGCGCCGACTATAACACCATGTTCAAGTTCACTTAGATCTTGATAACCTGCCACTGTAGCAACAGTAACCGATATAACAATGGCGCCAGACAGTTGTCTTATGTAGGCGTTATCGACCGCAGCGCCGTATTCTACCTGTTTACATATCTCTGTATCTGAATGCGCATGCATATACTAATTTCTTTGACTCTTCAGTGTATTTCAGAGGCACTTATTCACAGTTCATCCAGAACTAACACGTGGATTATCAGGAATTGTTGTCGCTTAGCTCGTTGCACGTTTGCTTCTTACCTTTTTGCTAGTATTCCAGTATCCTACCAACAGCAATTTTTTGCACATTCACTGAACTGTTATTCTTGTTGAACCTTATCCGTCGGGGTAAGTTCATGTGAACAATTCCGTTGTCTCTTCACGTTCCTTCTTTCGGCTTGTGCAATACGTTGATTTTTTGTAAAACTGTGTAACATTCGGCACACGCGAACGACACCAACAAAATGAAAGCTACATTTCCTCTGTGTCTCTTTCACACTGGTAACACGGTGGTGCAACGATCTATTTCCTCCTTATCCTACGGGGCATATTTCGTTATTTCGCTATAAAATGATAGATTTCAGCATAAGACAGCAATCGGTTGTGTGTTCAAAACAGACCAATAGTAAGTCCTAAATATTAATATACCGAAACTACCAATCTTTATTGAAAAGTGAAACGACGTTGAATTCGTCTCCTTTAGAACTGACATTAGTAGCGCAAATTACTGTAGTTCCAGCTGAAAAGCGAAGTTGTTACCGATATATGTCACTAAAATAGCCGTGAAAAGACAGTATACATCGTTTGAGGACTTCCTCGCAATTCATCTGGGAGAAAACAGAATTGCGATTTATTGAAAGTTCCGGAAATATTTGAGATGAACGCTTTGCTTAATCACCCTTTAAATAGAAGGAACACCAGTTGTATTATGTCCCCTATCGGAAGGAGATTCACTATGAGAACTACGTGAGGTAAGTCCAACATTATCTTTCCGTTCCTATCAGCAAAAGTTTCTTCAAAAGAAGGTTGTGATTTTCACCGTCAAATGTCTTAGACAGATCACAAATAACCCAATAAGTGAAATGTTGTCATTGAGATATGTTAATACAGCGTTGCCTATTTCAGTTTCAGTACTGTTATCTTGACGGCTTCAAAGAACTTTCCGGCCGAAAGCAACGTAATAAACGTATCAACCAAATATTGTTTAGACACCAGGAGTACATTAACCATCACGACTGCTTCTTGCAACTTCGTTCATTGCGAAGATATGAAATACAGTCTCTCTCTTTGTCTTTTTTAAACAGCGCTCTTTATTTTTTTATTTGGTAATACAATTTCTCCCGTCAAGATCTATTCCATAATGCTTCACAGTATGCCTTTCACGTAAACATGACGTTATTTAAACAAAACACCAAACTGACTTTCACTCACTTGTGCTAAACAGTGTGCAGGCTCCCAGGGCACCGCAACTCACCCACTTGCTGGAGGTGACAGTTAGCAAAAGGAAATATAAGAAAAACATTATTACAGTCACTGTTCTGCCAACGTACGTTCTCCATGGATGAATAGCGTTTCTACCTCCTCGTCGTTATTGTTAGAGGGTCATTTCAGAAGTCCTACACACTGCATATTCATGACCGTCAAGATGGCGTGATCAGATTGAAATTAATGTCAGCTGTGAGCGGTACTTTAGGCGTGGCATTGGCTGTGTCGCGAACAATTTAAAGTGGAAGATGAAACAGAGTCAGATCGTATTAAACTTAGCGACCAGCGTTCCTACATCAAAATCGAATCCTAACAACTCTTAGAGAAAATTGCGTGGGAATGGTTTAGTTGATCGTAGCACAGTATCAGGATGGTCTGCTCGTTTCGGTGAAGGTCGTGTAATCACTGACGACAACCCAAGAAGTGGAAGACCATCAACTGCGGCAGACTACACCTCTCAGGTTATTGTTAATGACATCTCGAGAGAGGATCGACAAAAAACATGAGAAGAAACTGCATATAAGGCCAGAATGTCTGTCACATCAGTTTTTGAGAATCATAACTGAAAAGTTAAAAATGAGAAAAATTGCTGCTAGGTGCGTTCCGCATGATCTAAGTGAAAGCCAGAAAGCACGACGTAAAAGAATCGCAGAAGAATTGCTTCAACTTTATCGAAAAGAAAGTGAAAAGGACTGTTGCACTTGATGAAAACTATATACGAGATTTTGAGCAAGAACTGAAGTCAATCGTCACAATGGAAAAGTTCCTACTCTCCACGCCCGAAAAAATTTCGCCGCAACAATCAAAGGCGAAAAATTACGATCTTTGCGTAGACCTGAATGGAGTTACAGCTACAGAGAGCCACAGAGGACCTCAGTAACAGGCGCGTATTACAAGGTGTTTGTGCGAAATGTTTTGGGCTCAAAAATTCGTAAAAGAAAGCCGGACATGCTTGCAGCTTGTGTACTGATTACGCACGATAATGCGAGACTGCATATTGCCCTACCAGTGAGAGAAACTCTCGACAAATATGGATGGCAAATCCATCGCCACCTACCATACAGTCCTGATATGAACCCATCAGACTTTGATTTGTTTCCCAAATTGAACAACTACTTCGTGGAAAACCTTTTGATACAACTGTTAATGCTTCCAGTGAAGTGACACGATTAATCAGACTGCTCAACAGTGACGAAGCCCTATTCGGAATACAGAAGCTCACAAAACGTTGGCAAGCTGTCGCAAGCAAGAATGGAGGTTATATTGAAGGCCTGTAAAGGTAATTTGTAAAATAAATTACTTTCCTCAGTTCTATCTTGCAGTCTGTAGAACTTTTGGAATGGTCCTCGTAGATCGTAACCCACGAATTGCCAACTAAGGACAGTTCTCTGAAAGACCACTGCGCATTTTTTTTTACTGTCGACTCCAAAAAGTGGACGAATTAAGCTATCCCAGGTGCCTGCGTTGTGTAAAATACAGGAGAAACAGGCAATTTTGTGTTACGTTTTAACAGTAGCCAAGTTGATGTGAATGCTATGCTGTGACACTTTTTGAACAGGTCTCCAGGAGAACAGGAGGATTAGCGAATAAAAAATATAGGATGTTGTTCGAAAAAGACGTACTGCTTTCATATCTTTGTAACGAAAGAAAGGTAGGCGTGGTGGTTAATGTTCGCCTGATAGCTAAACAACCTTCGCGTGAAACCGTTTTCCTTTCGCTTCTCATCAAAATGTTATTTGTGGGGGAGGGGGAGAGGGGGGCGGCGATCAAAATAAATGAAACTCCTTGTATACACGAGAGTTTCTGCCATCCAGTCGACGGCACAAGGGCGGGCATCCGAACGTTGACCGCACCGAGTTTCTGACTGCATAGCGTGGAATAGCACGTTGGAGAGTCTTTCCGAACGTGCAGAGCAATATCTAGCGTGCGTTTGAACGTTAACCAATGAGATGGCAGAACGCCACCTTCGGTGCAGTGTTGTGGGGCGCCATATTGGCTTCCGGTTGAAGCTCATATGTACACTATGTGATCAAAAGTATCCGGTCACCCCCAAAAACATACGTTTTTCATGTTAGGTGTTTTGTGCTGCCACCTACTGCCAGGTACTCCGTATCAGCGACCTCAGTAGTCATTAGACATCGTGAGAGAGCAAAATGGGGCGCTCCGTGGAACTCACGGACTTCGAACGAGGTCAGGTGATGGGGAGTTTCGTCTGTACGCGAGACTTCCACACTCCTAAACATCCCTAGGTCCATTGTTTCTGATGTGATAGTGAAGCTGAAACGTGAAGGGACACGTACAGCACAAAAGCGTACAGGCCGACCTCGTCTGTTGACTGACAGAGACCATCACACAGGAATTCCAAACTGCGTCAGGATCCACTGCAGGTGCTATGAAAGTTAGGCGGGAGGTGAAAAACTTGGATTTCATGGTCTGGCGGCTGCTCATAAGCCACACATCACGCCTGTAAATCCAAACGACACATCGCTTGGTGTAAGGAGCGTAAACATTGGACCATTGAACAGTGGAAAAACGTTGTGTGGAATGACGAATCACGGTACACAATGTGGCGATTCGATGACAAGGTGTGGGTATGGCGAATACTCCGTGATCGTCATCTGCCAGCGTGTGTAATACGAACAGTAAAATTCGCAGGCGGTGGTGTTATGGTGTGATCGTGTTTTTCATGGAGGTGGCTTGCACCCCTTGTTGTTTTGCGTGGCTCTATCACTGCACAGGCGTACACTGACGTTTTAAGCACCTTCTTGCTTCCCACTTCTGACGAGCAATTCGGAGATGGCGATTGCATCTTTCAACACGATCGAGCACCTGTTCGTAATGCACGGCCTGTGGCGGAGTGGTTACACGACAGTAACATCCCTGTAATGGACTGGCCTGCACAGAATCCTGACCTAAATCCTATAGAATGCCTTTGGGATGTTTTGGAACACCAGGCGTCACCGACTGACATTCGCAAAGAAACGTTCCAGCACCTGATTGAACGTATGCCTGTGAGAGTGGAAGCTCTCATCAAGGCTAAGGGTGGGCCAACACCATGTTGAATTCCAGCATTATCGATGGAGTGCGCCAAGAACTTCTAAGACATGTTCAGCCAGATGTCCGGATACTTTTGATCACATAGTGCATATATTTCGTTTCTGAGAACCAAAAAACTGACGAACTTCCGAGAACGCGCAGTTAATTCTATGATTCGTTGTATTAAATAATGAGAAACGTGATATTCGTGATAAATGAATGATTGTAATTTGCGTATTACGAGAGAAGCCATACGAGGCAATGGGACGTTGAGGATCCATTAAAACGCATTGTTCTCGGTACAGTTTGTTATTACTAAATTTCAATTAGTAATATAGCTACGATTAAAGCTTTCAGGACATGGTAAAAAGGTAGATATGGTCATCCAATAATTGTGGTTGCTTTCGCGCAATGAATAGCGACGCAACAGCTTCGCGACGAAGTTTACGATGTGTTGGAGGATCGCGTCCCACTATATTCAAATGTTTTGCTTTCCAACTTCGCGTTTTTCTTAGGTTCTGGTACTTTCTTATTAGTTTAAAATAAGTATATTCTATAATATCCGATTCTATAAGTGAGCTGCTCTTGAGAAGTTAGTTTGTTCGATTACTTAATCTACAGGACACTAGCACTATTACAGTAAGATATTTTGCCCTTTTTTTCTTTTAAGTTGAAATTCACATGTTGTAGAGATTCTGCTACTGTGCAGGAACAGCTATCATGTAAGAGTTTGGGTATAAAGTGAGAATGATTAAAAAATAATTTTTATCTTGTGTGCAAAACTGTTGTAAATTTGTACAGCACTATTTGTAATGGAAATTTTAAGCCAACGTCCTTATTGACTAGACAAGGTACTTTCCTTTTTGCCTTATAATATTTTCGCGAATATTGAAATTTTTATTTATGTACACTAGAGACAGAACAACCTGACTAGCATATGGACAAGGGAGGAAAATACGTTTTGAAACGTCCCCTTAGAAAAATTATACATGACTGTGCTTAAAATGACACACAATATTTTTAGCGCAACGCAATCTGACTTTCAATAATCCCTACAAAAGAATGGCCCTGACTAACATTAACCTATACCTTTCACAAATCACTTACCTCACAAAAATCTTCGTTACTCGAACTACTGCAATACAGCTAGCGCCACTACTGCCAGCTAAATAAAAGATTCAAACTACTGAAGGCACTAACTACTGATAGGCATAGTTAGCAAATGAAAGATTTTGATAGAGAACAAACAATGTATTTACCTCAATAGTGTTCAAAAGTCATAATGTATATAGCAGTTCATGATATCCAGTGTTACAAATTTCAAAACTCCGCCATCTCTCTCCCCACATCCACCACTGCTGGCGGCTCACCTCCAACTGCGCAACGCTAAGCGCTGTTAACATCCAGCTGCCCAACACTACAATGGCAGACAACAATACGATCTAGCCACAGACTGCACACAGCACAGCCAGTGATTTTCATACAGAGCGCTACGAAACGTTGCCAATAAGAAAACATTAACAGCCTATTTACATAGCCCACATGCTCCCCACAAAAAATTTTACAAATTGTTTTGGGCAGTGGCCAATGCAGATTTGAAAAAACTTTTCATAATGACAATAACAAAGAAATCAAATGCACACACTTATTGATACAATGTTGGTCAAAAGCTAAAATTTTCTCACAGTCCATAAAGACAGTCCTGATCGTTCATCACAGTAAAATAGCAGTGTCTTTCTCAAAGTCTGAGCAGTAAAAGAAAATGCACATGGAAGTAGTGGATTTCCATGCAATCTTGAAGAAGTAGTGTTGTCCTTCCAACGGAAAGACAGTGCTGACTCGCGACATGCAGACAGGTAATGCGCAACAACAGAGCAAACCCACAGCAGAGTCAGTCGAAGTTTTGAAGAATATTGGTAAGTAGGTCATCACAGAGAAAGTGATGTAGTCCTGGTAGAGAGTATGGTATTGGTGGGCCATCAGAGGTGCAGATCCACTGCAGTCCTTGTAGAAATAATGGTGTTGGTGAGTCATCAAAGGTGTAGACCCACTGCAGTCCATGTAGTGATAGCTAGCAGCCATCCGTTGCGACTGTGCAGGTGCACAATCACCATTGAAGAGTCTTGCGGATAATATAGCAAGTCCATGACCACCACGTGTGAACTCACAAAGTTTCTGGAATTGTCCTTTGAACCAGCAATGCTGTTATCCAGTCCCTTGCTGAATTATTAACAGACGTGCAAACACTATCAGTCCCTACTTCTCACATATTGTCCATATACTATGACCAACAGCAACGTGTGCAGTGAAATGGAACTTACAAGTTAATAATACGATGAACTGGTGTCAATTACAATTTTATAACATAAGAATACAATCAAAAAGGTACAAAATACATCATTAAAGAACATAACAATACAGATAACATTTGTAGTACAGGCTTTACAAAAGAATCGAACTAACATACATCAGTGTTACAGGAATTATGACATAAGTAAATACATAAAAGATCAGAATAACTTTTGAAACATCAACTTTACACATGAGCGTTAAAACAAAACAGAATAAATAATGTCTAAGCATATTTACAAGGTAAATAACATATTATTAATGCCAATTATATTTGAGGATAACAGTTTCCTCATCATAGTGAATGTAGCTTAGTATTAGAAGAGAAAAAAATTCTATGAACTACACAGAGACAGGAAGTAAACAAATACACAAGGGTACACAAACACATAGTGGGATAACACAAAAGGAAAGGACAGGGTTTGTTTTCAGTGTAACATTTGGTACTGCAGTCCAACCTAAAACTTCATTCCATAGATTGTTCCTCTTATTTCGACATTTGCTCCAGCCAAAAAAAAATCCTATCCAAGCATGCTTTCTGTATTCTGTTCACATCCTCTTTCAAAAATAGTTTTTCTCCACTGTACACTACTTTCTTGGCCAAACCATTTTCTTATAGCTTCTCAATGCATTTCTTCCAATTCATCATAGTTAGTTTCTTATAAAGTCTACCCCCTCTTAAGTTAACTTAAATCTACTGAGCTCAGATGCTAAACTAAGGGACGAGGCAATGCAGCAGCACAAAACAATTAACGCAAACAGCAATAACAAAAAAATTCAAATTGGCAAAGCAATTGCAATAGTACAACTAATATAAGGCACTGTGCAGCAAACAAGAAAAATAAATCCATAGTAAAACTGGCTTAACAGCGTAATACAAAGTCAAATTCAGTAACATTATGCCTGGCAAACAGCAGCAGCAAATGCACTAACTTATATCTAAACATGACAAAGCTCAAGCAAAAAAAAATATTACAGTAAAAATGGCCATGTTTAATACCTAAGTCACATCTTAACACTAGAGTGATGCATCATTGTAACTTGCTCTAGCAGGCAAGTTACCAAGTCACTGACAAAAATTATGTATGCAATTCCTGTGAAGTGGAAATGTCTTATTGTGCTCCCTCATTTTTTTGGAGTACATCCATCATAAAGTTATTTTTTACTGGATCTGTAGGCATAAAATATTTATATTAGTACAACTATAAAATTTTATTTTAACCAATGCTGCAGTGCAGATAGGAACTAGATATTAAACAAAATAGGCAAAGCAAGGCGTGAAACGTCATTCACTAGCCATATGGCATTTCATAATGCAGTAAACAATCTTTCAACTAGCAAGACAATCGACACGAAATGTTTCTCATCATTTCATTTCAGTAAATATCATAAATTAAGAACTCTACAGTGTAGGAACCAGGTTTTAAATTGTAAGACATTTCCAGGGGCAGATGTGGATTCTGACCACAATCTATTGGTTATGAACTGCAGATTGAAACTGAAGAAACTGCAAAAAGGCGGGAATTTAAGGAGATGGGACCTGGATAAACTGAAAGAACCAGAGGTTGTAGAGAGTTTCAGGGAGAGCATAAGGGAACAATTTACAGGAATGGGGGAAAGAAATGCAGTAGAAGAAGAATGGGTAGCTCTGAGGTATGAAGTAGTGAAGGCAGCAGAGGATCAAGTAGGTAAAAAGACGAGGGCTAATAGAAATCCTTGGGTAACAGAAGAAATATTGAATTTAATTGATGAAAGGAGAAAATATAAAAATGCAGTAAATGAAGCAGGCAAAAAGGAATACAAACGTCTCAAAAATGAGATCGACAGGAAGTGCAAAATGGCTAAGCAGGGATGGCTAGAGGACAAATGTAAGGATGTAGAGGCTTGTCTCACTAGGGGTAAGATAGATACTGCCTACAGGAAAATTAAAGAGACCTTTGGAGAGAAGAGAACCACTTGCATGAATATCAAGAGCTCAGATGGCAACCCAGTTCTAAGCAAAGAAGGGAAGGCAGAAAGGTGGAAGGATTATATAGAGGGTTTATACAAGGGCGATGTACTTGAGGACAATATTATGGAAATGGAAGAGGATGTAGATAAAGATGAAATGGGAGATAAGATACTGCGTGAAGAGTTTGACAGAGCACTGAAAGACCTGAGTCGAAACAAGGCCCCGGGAGTAGATAACATTCCATTAGAACTACTGACGGCCTTGGGAGAGCCAGTCATGACAAAACTCTACCATCTGGTGAGCAAGATGTATGATACAGGCGAAATACCCACAGACTTCAAGAAGAATATAATAATTCCGATCCCAAAGAAAGCAGGTGTTGACAGATGTGAAAATTACCGAACTATCAGTTTAATAAGTCACAGCTGCAAAATACTAACGCGAATTCTTTAGAGACGAATGGTAAAACTGGTAGAAGCGGACCTCGGGGAAGATCAGTTTGGATTCCGTAGAAATGTTGGAACACGTGAGGCAATACTAACCTTACGACTTATCTTAGAAGAAAGATTAAGAAAAGGCAAACCTACGTTTCTAGCATTTGTAGACTTAGAGAAAGCTTTTGACAACGTTAACTGGAATACTCTCTTTCAAATTCTGAATGTGGCAGGGGTAAAATACCGGGAGCGAAAGGCTATCTACAATTTGTACAGAAACCAGATGGCAGTTATAAGAGTCGAGGGTCATGAAAGGGAAGCAGTGGTTGGGAAAGGAGTGAGACAGGGTTGTAGCCTCTCCCCGATGTTATTCAATGTGTATATTGAGTAAGCAGTAAAGGAAACAAAAGAAAAATTCGGAGTAGGTATTAAAATCAATGGAGAAGAAGTAAAAACTTTGAGGTTCGCTGATGACATTGTAATTCTGTCAGAGACAGCAAAGGACTTGGAAGAGCAGTTGAACGGAATGGACAGTGTCTTGAAAGGAGGATATAAGATGAACATCAACAAAAGCAAAACAAGGATAATGGAACGTAGTCAAATTAAATCGGGTGATGCTGATGGGATTAGATTAGGAAATGAGACACTTAAAGTAGTAAAGGAGTTTTGCTATTTAGGGAGTAAAATAACTGATGATGGTCGAAGTAGAGAGGATATAAAATGTAGACTGGCAATGGCAAGGAAATCGTTTCTGAAGAAGAGAAATTTGTTAACATCGAGTATAGATTTAAGTGTCAGGAAGTCGTTTCTGAAAGTATTTGTATGGAGTGTAGCCATGTATGGAAGTGAAACATGGACGATAACCAGTTTGGACAAGAGGAGAATAGAAGCTTTCGAAATGTGGTGCTACAGAAGAATGCTGAAGATAAGGTGGGTAGATCACGTAACTAATGAGGTATTGAACAGGATTGGGGAGAAGAGAAGTTTGTGGCACAACTTGACTAGAAGAAGGGATCGGTTGGTAGGACATGTTTTGAGGCATCAAGGGATCACAAATTTAGCATTGGAGGGCAGCGTGGAGGGTAAAAATCGTAGAGGGAGACCAAGAGATGAATACACTAAGCAGATTCAGAAGGATGTAGGTTGCCGTAGGTACTGGTAGATGAAGAAACTTGCACAGGATAGAGTAGCATGGAGAGCAGCATCAAACCAGTCTCAGGACTGAAGACCACAACAGCAACAGTGTAATCATGTTTTCAAGTTTGAAGGTGTCGTATTTACGACGCTTTCTACAAAGGAATGTCAATAGCGAGAATAATGGCCACTTATTTTTTTCTCCACCTGTGCCTCTAAAAGGCACACACTAATGGCTTTTTTCCAGGCGTCTGTTGCGCAGCTGGGTGCCCATGACGCATTACGTGAAGGTGGTCACTTAACTTTCTTACCGAAATAGTTACGACAGCAGTTTCCGTTACGGTGACAGTCTCATATAAAAATATTTCACAGGTCAAGAATTTGCGTTACAAATCTGTAGAAACAAAATCCTATTGATATAACAGTGTCCAAAAAATTTTTGTCATCATTGTAATACATTCACGCATTTACATACATTTCATAACTCTTAAAGTACAGTTCTTGGTTTCCAACAACTTTTTTCACAAACCAGAGTCCCTAACCACTACTCATTATTCCTTACCTTATTCGTCGACACTTCTTCAATATTTCATCATAACAGATACGTAGCATAATCAAATAACTCATATAGCATCAGCTTATTGATCATAAACATACCACAACAGCATAATACACATAGTCATCGTAATAATAACATCATAACACCTCAGTCAACTCTCAAAATCGTCGTAGCTCCCTCCCATAAATTCAAAACCTAAAAAAAATTCTCTGCTCATGTCAAAAGTGTCATCTGCCTCAAACGTACTTTAAAATCATGATCCCATACCAAATACATCATTCAAAGCTCTTGTAATATCACAATGGTTCCAAAAAAATATGAACATTTCACAAAGTAATGTGAAGTTATCCAGTTGTGTAATTGCGTAAACATGTGTCACTGACGTAGTAAAAAAAATGTTTGTCCCTCTCAGTTAAATGATCAGATAGCTGTGTAATTTATGTGTTAGAGAAATATGGTACCGATGTGTAAAGTTGTATAAGCAAATACCATATTAGCTAGGGCTCCTTGTGCTTGCCAAACACATGGTACACAAAGTAAGCACGTGTACCCCCTGAGGATTTATGTAATTATACACTCAGGTGTTACAGATTACAGCAATGGAATTAAATGTATCACGGAAAACCTTTACTCATTAGTAGCGTCGTGATAAAATCGTGTAGCTGTCACATAAACTAACCACTGTGTCATCTGGTATCTCACAGAAAGTACTTTAAATCCAGAATGTATTTTCAAGTAAACCAAAATGTTGCATTAAAATCTCATTAGCAGTACCTGTATATGTTGTAAGTATGTAAGCCTTATAGTCGTTACGTAATCGTGCAACTAACAAGCAAGAATGTTCACACACAATAACACTGTGTCGTCTGTTCACAATAACAATGCATTCGTAATTTCTGTTTAAATAGGTTCTCTTGGTTCTTAACTGGATATTTTATTTTAAAACGTAGTTACATGTTATCAGTTTCTAAGTGTGACAAAGAGTACTAGTAACGTGAAGTGAAAAATTTTATAGTAAAGACTAAATTTAAAAAAAAAAGCAGATTATCTCTCAATAAACGGTTTTACATGTGAAATGTGGTGTAAACCTTTACTCTTCCTAGTATGCAGTGTTTCAACTTCGACGCAATTATCATGTGGTATATGTCGGTAAAGAATACTGGAATTTTTCTCAAGGTTAGCGTCTATGTAATTTTTCTCTCAGCCAGCTGGCGCACGCAGCTGCCTGCTGTGCGAGTCATTGTCTGTCTCTTTGTTGGCGCACGTCGTTATTAGGATTAGGAGACCTAACTTCTACAAATTCACCTTGTCGAGAGTGCCCTACTCTGTTTGAATCCCGCCAGTTCTGATGAAATTCAGGTCTGTCGTTATGATTATATCGTCTGCCTTCATGTTGGTAGTCCCTGTAGTTTCTTTCTTGTCGGTTAAGTGGTGGAGAATTTCTCCTTGAATTATCACTGCACGGTGGACCGTTGCGTCTGAAGTTATTCTGTCTCCCGTGATAATAATAGTTCTGGTTGCCATATTGTCTGTTTCTATGATTGTCTCTGTCATATTCATTACTACAGAAATGTGATCTTTCTCTCTAACTATTACTCTGCCAGTGGTTGTCGTATGGGTGGTGTCTGTTTTGTTCACGATTTGCGTTGTAAGAATAGACTTGTCGTGTCCATTTATTGTTTCTGTCTTCACGGAATTGTGACGGATGTTACCTGTAGTGATTGTTTTCCTGTTTTCGCATCCTGCGACTGTCTGTGTCAATTTCTAATTCTTGTAAGAGTCTCTTAAAACCTTCAATGTCGTCTTTGCAACGTCCTACCAAAATAATATTTCTTAAATGTTCAGGTAATTTGATTAAGCAAATGCGAATGAGTTCTGAGGGGCTGTATGGGTTTGACAGGTACTGATTCTTGTGCAACATGTCTTCAAAATATTTCACAAGACTGGAAAAGTCAGCTTGTTCGAAATGGTTCATCATAATGATGCTATGTTTTACTCGGTCTTGTGTACCTTGAGACCAATATGCTGAGAGGAAGGCATGATAAAATTCTCCTTCACTGTGGCAATCGTGAGTGACCGATCGCATTCTTACAGCTGGTTCATTCTCTAAATAGCCACACATAAATTCTAATCTGTGTTCTAACGACCAGTTGGGAGGAAAACAATGAGAGAATTGATGGAGCCATGCTTGTGGATGAATGTCGTTGTCAGAATTCTTAAATGTTTTGAATTTACGTGTAGTAATGAACAGCTTATAGTCAAAATCATCGTGTTGGCGAGTCGCACATCGCTCATTGTTACTTCGTTTCGGCGGTTCCATCTCAAAATTCGGTGTACGTTGCCAATTTCTTTCATAATTTCCGAAATGTCCTGTGTTATTATTTTGTGGTTGTTCCGTATTTCTGTCCCTCTTCCCGTACTGGAGCGCGAGTGTCCTCTGAAATATGTAATTCTTGTATTACTTGTGCCATCTGATCTTGTACTTCCCGGATTTCTCTTTTGTACTGTGTATTGATTTGATTTTGATTTTGTTTGAATTTTCTAATTTGTTCATACTCTTCAGTGTCCGTGAAGGCTACAGGTCTTGTGTCATTCAGATCATCATCTACCTTTGTAGTTAAGTTAGTGAACTGATTCGAAAGTCCGGCTACTTTATCCGATAGTGAAATTATTTCCTCAGTGTGTTTTTCTGAACCAAGTTTCAGAGTGTCCATTTGTGTTGAAATCGTATCTACTGCGTCCTTTAAGTTATCCTGAGTTTTTGCAAGTTACGTAACCGAATCGGTAGATGCAACTGAGTCAATTTTAGCTTGCAAGGTGTCGTGATTTTCATGAACAATAGTTTGCAGTTCTTTTATGGCTGCTTCGTGATTCTGTAATGCATTTTCATGACGCGAAAAGATAGGTTGTAAATGCTCACAAATTTGTGTTTTTACGTCATTACAGACTTTTTGACATTTCGATTCGATGTTATGTAATTCAGTAGTTAAATCTTCACGTGTTTGTTCAAGTGTGGTGCCTAACTTTTGAAGATTTTGTTCCATTGTGTCTAACTTTTTAAGATTTTGTTCCACCGTGTCTAACTTTTGAATATTTTGTTCCATTGTGTCTAACTGTTGCTGTGTTTGTCTCTGATTTTGTTTCATTTGTTGCATTAATTGCAATAATAATGTATTTGTGTCTGGAATCTGTTCCTCTATGCTTTTCGGCAGTGAATTTGCACCGGCAACATTCACATTTTGACAAGCGGAAAATGTGTCTTGACTCATTTGAGAAAACGGTGAGAACCCAAAACCTGAGTCTACAGTATTTGCAATATTGTGTTCTGTCATTCCCGATTCCTGATGCGAGCTGTTGCCGACCGATCGATCGATAATGCTTCCCTGTTCACTACCTGTTTCACTGTCTACACCATTAATTGACGCCCGCTCCATTTCCCTACGCACAGTTACCAAATTCCTACTTTGAATGTCTGTTAATTCATTACACAGTGGTACTGGTAAGCTATGCTCGTCGCCACTATTATTTCTCAGTTTACTTTGGAGCCTAGTGTTACGTTTTTCACACGCCATAATTGTCACAATATTTCACACGATAACACAGAATAGCACAATTTGAAGAGCAAAAATAAGAAAACACATTAACATAGCACTGAAAATAATATCTAGTTAATTGCAAGCGCAGCTGCGAAATACTTGGTGCAAATTTACATGCGTGCCACACCTGTTTTACTGTACAACAATGGAAGACTGCAACTACAAAGGAGATTCTCCCTACAATTACGCGCTAGCAATAAACAAAATCTACACTAATCACACAAACTACAAGAAAAAATCAGAAGATTCCAGTGAGGTATGCTCGGCTAAGGGTCGACATATGAAACGTCCCCTTAGAACAATTATACATGACTGTGCTTAAACTGACACACAATATTTTTAGCGCAACGCAATCTGACTTTCAATAATCCCTACAAAAGAATGGCCCTGACTAACATACCTTTCACAAATCACTTACCTCACAAAAATCTTCGTTACTCGAACTACTGCAATACAGCGAGCGCCACTACTGTCAGCTAAATAAAAGATTCAAACTACGGAAGGCACTAACTACTGATAGGCATAGTTAGCAAATGAAAGATTTTGATAGAGAACAAACAATGTATTTACCTCAATAGTGTTCAAAAGTCATAATGTATATTGCAGTTCATGATATCCAGTGTTACAAATTTCAAAACTCCGCCATCTCTCTCCCCACATCCACCACTGCTGGCGGCTCACCTCCAACTGCGCAACGCTAAGCGCTGTTAACATCCAGCTGCCCAACACTACAATGGCAGACAACAATACGATCTAGCCACAGACTGCACACAGCACAGCCAGTGATTTTCATACAGAGCGCTACGTAACGTTGCCAACAAGAAAACATAAACAGCCTACTTACAGTTTTAATAGAGCTAAGATCGGGATTTTTCGCCCCCTCCATTTCGTAAACAGTGCGATTTACGTGCCACATACAGCCGACAACTGCCGATGTGATAGCGTTTACCACGCTGAGGCACACGTACCGTACGCATAAGTCTCATCGTCTCTGAGCGTACGTTGAGCTCGCCACGCTCAACATCGTTCGTGCGTTCGACAGCACGGTTCGTGTGCCGGCAGCTTAAGGCAAAACTAGCCAGCCGCCTAGAGTAGAAAAGTTTTGGGGGCGGAAAAAACGAAAAATGAGAAAAAAATTGAAACACCGAATTGTCTTTAAATACATATTGAAAAATTAGCTAATAAGTCTACTTACTCTGACGAAAGTAAACACGTTACCTCTGCCTATCTCAAAACTAAAGCAGCCGCTACTGAGTTCGAAACGGTAAGAAACGTGGCCTTGATTCATCTCTGTGGAGCGTTGTGGCAGGGCATTGCGACTTGATACCATACGTTCTTCAGACCCTCTTTCTGTTTTTGTCTTTGCAGATCATTTGTCAAGCGTCAGTTGCGTTGAGTGATTATGTTGAGGCTTTCAGTTCTACTATTATTTTATGTGGATAATTGACCACCTATTGACAAGCTAGGTTGTGAAACTTCCTGGCAGATTAAAACTGTGTGCTGGACCGACACTCGGACACGAGACCTTTGCCTTTCGCGGGAAAATGCTCTACCATCTGAGCGACCCAAGCCCGTCCTCACAGCTTTACTTCTGCCAATATCTCGTCTCCTACATTCCAGACATTTTTGAAACGCCGGCGCGGTAGCTCAGCGTGTTCGGTCAGAGTGTTAGCTACCCTCTGTAATAAAAAAACTGAGTTAGTGGATCAACGACGAACTGAAACGGGTGTCTTGTGACGTCCGCCCCGAGCAGATGCATCGAACGAAAACGAACAAAAAAAAAAAGGATGATAGAGCACTTGCCCGCGAAAGGCAAAGGTCCCGAGTTCGAGTCTCGGTCCGGCACAGAGTTTTAATCTACCAGGAAGTTTCATATCAGCGCGCACTCCGCTGCAGAGTGAAAATCTCATTCTGGAAGCTAGATTATGTACTTCTCTTTCGGCACATCTGAAAGGAGTAAAAGGTAACAACAGTTCGTCATACCCATACATAAAAATGAGCTATTGCCTGTCTATTGATAATTCCTAAATTCAAGGCAAAATTCATTCGCACCAGAAAATTGCTCCACGCCATTATTAATTCATTTTCTTGAAATTAATTAACATAAGAATGGTTGCATTGCTATGGACCTATTCAGTTGAGTTCCAGTTTAAAATGTTCAGTGCATTCTTCCTATTTCAGTTATTTTGTGAAATTTTAAAAACTGAGGACAAAAAGTAAGAAATTGAACATATTTTTTGTCATCAATGAGTTCTAAAGGAATTGAGGACAAAGCATGAAAACTGGGGACTGTCCGTAGAAAATGAGAATGTCTCGTCACCTTAGTTTAATGGTTAAAAGTATAATAAGAGATATGCGTTATTGTGACGTTGGATATTGGTGCAATGGAGCGGGCGGGATGTTTAGGGGAGACCGATGACAGTAAAGAAGAGGGCGCGTCATTTTGTAGTTCTGGCCTGGGGCGGCAGAACACCTAGCAACGTTACTGCCATTCCGTATTCACCTACTGGTGACACTGAATTATTGCCCGTTTGTTTACATAATGACAGACGTAAACCCACGTCCGCTCCGTTGGTTAAAATATGAAACAAAAAAGTATACATAATTCCGCGCCTCCCGTGACGCTTGAAATTAACAGTCGTTAACAGAAAATGAAAGTCAGCAGACAGCGTTGTGAGGTAGCGTCTCCGCTGGCAGCAGATGGAATGAAGTTCTCCCACGGAAGGATGGCGGTCACACGGGCTCTGTCTCGTGAATCGCCGGCCGGCTGTGGCGCAACGTTGCGAAGCGCAGAATTGCACTGGCAAACAAGCCAACAGCTGTTCGCGGAAATCCGCCTTGACCTCTGCTTGGCCGTTCGATGCGCGCAGCGGCGAGAAAATGGCGCCTAATGCAAATAGAAGCGTTATGCTGAATGACCGAATCTCCAGGATGAATCCTTCCTCGCATAAGAGTCGCACTGTAACAGACAAGAAGTTATTAGCGTCGAACACTAAACTGCAGGATTAAAAGCCCTTTATAATACACCTGCAGCTCACGAAATGGACAATTTTTTTAAAACCGGCTTTCTTCGAAAGGTTATGTACTACGCAATATAATGTTCTCTTGTTATAGCTTTATTTGTATGACATTCTTTCTGAGCGTATGTAGTTTATTTGATTTCGTGACGACTCTAGTTGCAAATATCATATCCAACACTAGTAAGATACGTAACATAGCTTTAGGAACATTCACAGAGTGTTTATTTTGCTTGGCTTGAGTTAAAGGCACAGAAAATGTTGTTGATACCGTTACATCTGAAGTCAACTATTATAAACTGTCAAGTTGCCTGTACAATTACGTTGGACAGACACTTGTGTCGTGCACACTCCAACATGACCGGACTATGGATACGTAGTACTACCCATAAATATTCTAAAATGCTGTAGGCAATAAAATTGAAATACTAACGATCTTGCCCCAGTGGTAACACCGGTTTCCGCCAGATCACCAATATTAAGCGCCGTAGCGCTTGGCTAGGACTTGGATGCGTGACCGTCCGGGTCTCCCAAGCGCTGATGGCAAGCGGGGTGCACTCAGCTCCTGTGAGGCCAATTTAGGAGCTACTTAATGGGGAAATAGCGGCTTCGGTCTCGAAAGCTGACTCCGGCGGGGAAAACGGTGTGCCGACCACATGCCCCTCCATATCCGCATCTAGTGGCGCCTGTGAGCTGAGGATGCACGGCGGACCGTCGGTCCCATTGGGCCCTCAAGGCCTCTTCGGACAGAGTTTCAATTATAACAAAATTGAAAACCTAACGGTGTTTCCGATATCTGTGACAACATTCTCACGGAACTAACGAGTCATATCATACAGCTCCAATTTAGATAAATGTATTGTGAACAACACAGTCTGAATGACAAATATCTATGTTACTGTACCAAAGATTAACATTAAATACGTTGGGACACTGTATCGGTGAAATCTTATGAGCGATTGCCAATTCTGAACTCGTCGTTTGTACCGTCGTTTGTTTCCGGATTTCCCCATTCACAATCATTCCCATACCGGTGAGTTAAGACGCATTCACACGCGGCAATATTTCGTCATTGTCTCTAGAAGAATTAATGCGCTATGCTAAATGGAAATTTCAGACTCTGACCAAACAACGTGAAGTTTTGGATAACATGAAGAAAATGTGCTTATTCGTGTACAAAAAGTACGTTTATTCCATTCATGTTAGACTTCTATTTAGAAACGTGTGACTGCGTAGTAAATAAAACGGTATCTGCGTCTTTTATATATTTTGTACCTTCCATGACACAATCCAATGATTTGCAACGTCATCTTGAGGTGACAGCAGAGATTTATATTATTAGTGCCATATAAGTTTGTCCGCAGCTCGTGGTCGTGCGGTAGCGTTCTTGCTTCCCGCGCCCGGGTTCCCGGGTTCGATTCCCGGCGGGGTCGGGGATTTTCTCTGCCTCGTGATGACTGGGTGTTGTGTGATGTCCTTAGGTTAGTTAGATCTAAGTGGTTCTAAGTTCTAGGGGACTGATGACCATAGCTGTTAAGTCCCATAGTGCTCAGAGCCGAGCCATATAAGTTTCGATTCCGCTAGAACGCCAGCAGTTCTCTGGCTTATATTTCATACCACCGCAACAATTGCAGAGTTGCAAATAATTAACAACCTTAGTGATACAGGGCTTAGCTATCGTCATTGGTCGCAACTTCGATGTTGCACGCTCATTTTATAAGTTTCTGCGCGTAAGACAGCATTTGCTGTACCACAAGCTCGCTCTTCTGCTTTCTTAAAATCCTGTTGAATGGAAATGTAATGTCGTTGATAGAAAGTTGCAGATATTCCACGAATTACGAGCTCGGTTGAAGAGAATGAACTACGAGCGTCTCTCTTACTGTCCCTAAGCTTGTACGACATTTGCGTCTTATTGTTAGTCTCCAGAACAATGTGTCTCGCTTCATTATGAAATTGGACAAGAAAGTTAGTTCCAAACCAAGATTTTTCTGTGTCTGAGTGCACTTTTTTCCAGTGTTTGCTATGTTACTGCTCCATATTTCATCAGTGTGCCGCGCGGGGTAGCCGCGCGGTGTATGGCGTCTTGCCACGGTTCGCGCGGTTCCCCCCGTGTGACGGCAACGTCCAGATTCCGGAAGTACTCTTGTACCCTGTGTAAGTGTTGAACCACCTACACAACTGGAATTTAATATTTCCGAATTAGCTACGTCTGCCTTCCGTCACATAAACACACGTTAAATTTGGTTTTTAACAGAACAGTCAGTTCCGTGTTCCATTTTCACTATCGTAAACCATAAGAGTCGTCCATACATTGGCAATACAAATATATGTGTTCCTATATGCTGATAGTTACAGTTATGTAGGTGACAATTTATTTCTACCCGAGTAGTGACTTGTAGTGCAACGAGTGCCAAGGGGCAATGACTTTAATTTGTATGTAAATAGTCAACACATGTATAAAGAAAGTTGACTAACTACCGTTTTATTTTACATAAACACCAGTCAACTGTTTCAAATAGCTTCAGATGTCTTCAGACGTTCCGTTTTAAGTAAAAGGCTTAACATAACTGGGTTAAAACAATGTTCACATCACAGCACGTAAAAGTCGTATTGTTTGTTGTAAACATACAACATACACTATTGTTCCAAAAACTGCAGCACGAGTAAGGAGACATATTAGTACAATGAAATTTTGTTCCACAGATTATGACAGTACACAAGTGTTTGCAACTACAGAACTGTACATGCATTTTTTCAGAGAGAATGCAATAGAGTATGAAGCCGCCACACGCTGCAATCAGAGGCTCTTGACGTCGTGGCGTGGAATCAGAGAGGGCCTGGATACACTGTTAAGGAACACAATGCCAAGAGGTCTGTCGGTGCGTCCACGAAATATCGACAGTGGTTGCAGGAGAAACAGTAGGAACAAGTTGCCAACAGTCTGTATCCCAGACACGTGAGGCCAGGGAAGAAGTGGCACCCGTTCTTCGTAGAAGGCTTGCACATTCCTCGCCACATATGGCAGGGAATTGTCCTGGTAGTAAGCGGCACTGGAGCTGCTTGCGGGAGGGGTAATGTCTCAGGCACTGAAACGCCCATGCAGTAGCGGCTGCTGTTCAGATTACCCGCAATACGCAGGAGACGAGATCGTGTGTTACAGAGCCAATGGCGCGCCAAAACATACCTGCGGCTTGTCCGCTATGCTGCTCAACAATGCAATCTGCCCGATTATGTCCACAACGGTTCACACGTACGAGGGGCCGTTCAGTAAGTAATGCAACCCTTTTTTTCTGTAAAATGTTGGGTTTATTCAAGATGCCAATACACCATATTATTTCCCACTCTTTTGGCTACAAAACCCTGGTTTTCAATATAATCTCCATTCAATGCGACGGCTTCACGCCACGTTACCGGGAGGAGCTGTACGCAAGCCTGGTACCACTATTGGTTGGCGTCGGAGCGTCAGTAACCTCCCCATGATCCACGTACTGTTTCCCGAGCAGTGCATCCTTCATTGGGCCAAACAGATGGAGATCGGAACGTGGGAGATCTGGACTGTAGGGCGGATGAGGGAGAACAGTGCAATGAAGCTTTGTGACGTCCTCTCGAATTCACAGACTAGTGTCAGCACTACCATAAGAGACGTCCAGTTTTGCAGCGAGGTGTTCGTGTGCGATCTATCGATCACCTCGAAAGAGAGTATTCGCACGCTCCAACACTGCAGGAGCTACAGCTGCGTGCGGTCGGCCGGCACAAACGAGATGGGGCAGGCTTGCACTACCTTGTTGCGATGATGACAGGCGATTCATCCAACGACTGGTCGAACTTTTGTTCACTGCCAGGTCTCCGTAGACATGCTGCAAGCGCCTCTGAATGTCTCAGATGGTCTGGTTGCCCGCCAAAAGGAAGTCAATGACAGCTCTCTACCTGGAGCGCACCTCAGGTACACACGCCGTTTTGAAGGCAACGTATAGCTACGTCACCTATCGGAACTTCATGAAACTGTAGGGTATGAAGCGGAAATATTACACTATGTCCTGCAACAAATTACGTCATTTTCAAACTAATCTGGCCGAGAAAGAAAAAAGTTGCATTATTTATTGAACGCAGCCATCACTGTAGGACAAGCTGAGATGGGACTCAGACGAAAACTCTACATTTAGCCACTCAGCACGCCAGTGGCATCATTAGTGTGCCCAGTACAGTCTGGGGCGTTGGTGGTTTCAGGTCAGAGGAAACCGACGCAGTGGTATGCTTGCCACCAGTCTAACCCGAATCAGACTGCGTCGACCCGTCGACGCAGACAGGTCTACAACCGCTGCAGTGCTCCGATGTCGAGCCAACACTGGACGAAGCTGTTCTGCTGGTTATGGCCGTGCGGACAAAACAGCGGCATCCCTCGCAATAGTCGCATTGTGTGGCTCAGTACCCTATCGTCGCTGCTTATGACCCTCTTTTATCCATTGGTCCGCCACATAGCAGCGCGGTACAAGTCGCCACGTCGCAGTGCGACGAACCCGTTTCCTCCCCATTTGAATCACGTGTTGCCATTGCACCCTTTGACGTAGCCTAGGCATACCGGCACTCGCTTGCACGTTTCCACTTCGTCTGACGACTATGTAGCAACTGAGCATGACGTAACATTGACCTTTCCGGTCACGCAAAAGGCAGCTCCGCTGAGCCTATATGCACGCCACATCTCATTCCAACCGCATATTATAGTTCCACGGCTCTACATATCCTCCGATTTGGGGATGATTCATATAATCCTTCTGAGTATTGCACTGTTCACAAGCAGTAGTGGCCTGTGCAACTTAGTCGTGTTCGCTGACAGCAGTATGCACTTTGGTATTTCTGAAAGCATTCAGTCATATCGCCTTTAGTACAGCGTAAAACAGAACCGTTCAAGGTACCGCTCTGTGGAGCAGCGTGACTTCGCTCTTTGCTCCGGCGCCGACGGAGGTCCCTTGGCTGTTCGCTTGACAGTGACAGCCAAGCGGAGCTGCGCAAAGATGGCTCAGTCTCCTTTTGTGGGAGACTGTGGTGTCGTAAATAGAAGACAGCGTTCGAAATTCTTTAGTATTGTATTGTATTGTATTGTACTGTATTGTATGTTAACCGGGGACCTAGAAACGACGGAGAGGCTCCGTCCCCACCGCAGCCGCAGTGGTCCACAACCCCACGACGATTACGGCAGTCCACTTCACCCCTCCGCCGCCCCACACCGAACCCAGGGTTATTGTGCGGTTCGGCCCCCGGTGGACCACCCCAGGGAACGTCTCACCCCCAGACGAGTGTAACCCCTATGTTTGCGTGGTAGAATAATGGTGGTGTTCGCGTACGTGGAGAACTTGTTTGCGAAGCAATCGCCGACATAGTGTAACTGAGGCGGAATAAGGGGAACGAGTCCGCATTCGCCGAGGCAGATGGAAAACCGCCTAAAAACCATCCACAGCCTGGCCGGTTCACCGGACCTCGACACAAATCCGCCGGGTGCATTCGTGCCGGGGGCCAGGCGCTCCTTCCCGCCCGGAAAGCTGTGCGCTAAGACTGCACGGCCAACAGGGCGGGCTAATTCTTTAGTAACAAGTAAATCAAAGCTCTGGTGAGCAACTGGAAATATGCGCACTGAAAGAACCGTAAGAAGGAACCACAGTTCTAATTAAAAATGTTGAAAACTTAATGAGGCCGCTTGTTACAGTGCCACGCGGGTTGGCCTCGCGGATTGGCCTCGCGGTTAGAGGCGCCATGTAACTGATTGCGTGGCCCCTTCCGCCGGAGGTTCAAGTCCTCTCTCGGGCATGGCTGTGTGTATGCTGTTCTTACCATAAGTTAGTTTCAGTAGTGTGTAAGTCTAGGGACCGATGACCTCAGCAGTTCGGTCCGTTCGAAATTCACACACGCTTATTGGTTCAAATGGCTCTGAGCACTATGGGACTTAACATCTGTGTTCATCAGTCCCCTAGAACTTAGAACTACTTAAACCTAACTAACCTAAGGACATCACACACAGCCATGCCCGAGGCAGGATTCGAACCTGCGACCGTAGAAGTCGCGCGGTTCCGGACTGAGCGCCTAGAACCGCTAGACCACCGCGGCCGGCACACACGCTTATTACACTAGTCTTAATACCAAACAGATTTTCCAATCCAAGAAAATATTGCCAGTAAATAAAGGACAAAATTAATTTAAATACGTACTAAATACTAAAGTTAGTTGGTGACGCCAAACTGGAAGACAAAAGTAGGAAACTAAATAACAAAGAAAATACACGAAATTAGTCCACCTCAATTTTCTATTGCTGCTATTTGCCTTTCTTTGCTTAAGAGCTTCGGTGTTCGGAATGGTTGATTCAGCACAGCTAAGTCTCGAAACAAATCTCAAATGATAATGTGATATGGAGCATCTCAGTCGTGTTTTACACTGTTCCATTAGGGAAACGAACTGCTCACAGTTGTACGTCGTTCCGAACAGACTAAGCATCCGTGCTGAATGTTTACAAAGTTTCGAGTAACGCACCAGTGAGAAATGCTTGTAAAAGTCATTTACAGTCATTCTGCTCTGATACCGCTTTCAATTCTAAATCGCGCTAAAGATCTATGATTTCCATTTGGAGAGGGTGGCTTACAGAAACGACGTACATAGAGTGCAGAGTAGCAAAAATTACTAAATCTGTTTCCAAGCGCGTAGCATCAGTGAATCTTGTTTCAAATTCAGTACACAATTTTCTTAAAAGCTCTGTGTAGTCTCCAAAATCTGCAGGAAAAAAAAAAAAAAAAAAAAAAGGCTCTGAACACTATGGGACTTAACATCTGAGGTCACCAGTCCTCTAGAACTTAGAACTACTTAAACCTAACTAACCTAAGGACATCACACACATCTATGTCCGAGGCAGGATTCGAACCTTCGACCGTAGCGGTCGCCTAGAACCGCTCGGCCACTTCGGCCGGCAAAATCTAAAGCAACGGCAACGTTTGTTTATGCTGACAGTTTCGGAAAGTAAGAGACATGGCTAGCCTCCAGCTGCCTTTCATAGAGCGACAGTTTCATCTGGAATGCCTTCATTGTGTTAACACACAATTTGCGAAAATGGCCTGTCACATCAGTTAAAAATGCTGAATGACAAAACTATCTATCATCCGACAGCTTAGGAAGACTGTCTCCCTTCAATTTCATGAATAACTATATTTCTTGTCACAGTTCCATAAAGCTCTCCGAAACTTTATCACGACTGAGCCAGTGAACCTCACAGTGATAAGATAAACCTCCATATTCGCAACCGGCATCGTCCAGAAACGCTTTCAACGAGCGATGATTGAATATTTTTGATCGAACAGGATTAGCGATTGTCACAACCAAGCTCATTACGTTATTCTTTTTTACACTTTTGGAACACAAATGATGTTGATGGATCAGGCAATATACAGGAATAACCAGGACATCATGATACTTCATTTTTCTTTGGACGTGCCCTACTAAACCATTGATTTCTCCAGTTATAGCTGGAGCACCGTCTCTTGCTACGGAAGTCAGAAATTCCCAAGGCAGACCAAACTTCTCTACAACCGTTTCAAGTTCATCGAACATGTCTTGACCTGTTGTTGTGTCGAGGTGACATCTAACGTCTCCTCGCGAACTTTCATCATTTTGTTTACTGTCCTAATGAAAATTAACTATTGCGATGTGTCTGACAAGTCAAGAGAGTCATCCAAAGACAAAGAAAATTCAACACTATCTTTAATACTCATTGTCAGCTTCAATTCGACGCGTTACAGTGGCTTGAGAAAGTGATACGGACTGTAGCTGCGGACCCTTTGTAGGCACAACCCGTCCGACGCTATTACACAGCATTCTTTAGTAAAATCATCTTCAGCAAATGGCTTCAAGTGCACAGATATCTCATGGGAAATTCTGTAGTTAATTTTCACAAAAGAGTCTCTTCCAGGATTATCAACGTCCTGCAAATAATGTGAAATATTTTTATCAAATGGATGTATACTAATTAAATTCCTTTCAGAATATCCTCAAGCAATAACTCCATACTTAACCTTGTAAAACCGCTCGCTCGACGAAAGATGCGTACCCAGGGATTGCAAAGTTGTACAGGTCACACCGATATTCAATAACGGTAGTAGAAGTAATCCACTAAATTACAGGCCCATGTAATGAACGTCGGTATGCAGTAGGATTTTAGAACATATATTGTGTTTGAACATTATGAATTACCTCGAAGAGAACGGTCTATTGACACACAGTCGACACGGATTTAGAAAACATGCTTCTTGTTAAACACAACTAGGTATTTACTCACACGAAGTGTTGAGTGCTATTCACAAGGGATTTCAAATTGATTGCGTATTTCTATACTTCCAGAAGGCTTTTGACACTGTACCACACAAGCGGCTTCTAGTTAAATTGTGTGTTTATGGAGTATCGTCTCAGTTATGTGACTGGATTCGTGTTTTCTTGTCAGGTAGGTCACAGTTTGTAGTAACTGACGGAAATTCAGCGAGGAAAACAGAAGTGATTTCTAGCGTTGCGCAAAGTTGTGTTATAGGCAGTCTGCTGTTCATTATCTGTATAAAATATTTAGGAAAGTAGATGTAGAAAATCTTGTGGGGAAGGCAAACCAAAGTCTGCTGTTTATTGCCAGACCACCTAGAAGATACAAAAGCTCTACTAAAGAGACTTCCTACACTACGCTGTCTGTCTTCCTTTGGATTGCTTCTGCTCGATCTGGGATCCTTACCAGATAGGATTAACGGAATACATCGAGAAAGTTCAAAGAAGAGTAGCACGTTTTGTATTACCGCGAAAGAGGGGAGAGAGTGTCACTGACATGATACAGGATTTGGGGTTGACATCATTAAAAGAAAGGCGTTTCTCGTTGCGGTGGAATCTTCTCATGAAATTTCAGTCAACAGTTTTCTCCTTCGAATGCGAAAATGTTTTGTCTACGCTAACCTACATAGCAGAAACAATCACCATAATAAAATACGGAAAAGCAGAGTTCGCTCATAGAGATGTAGGTGTTCGTTTTTTCCGTGCACTGTTCGCGTTTGGCATAATAGAGAACTATTGTGAAGGCGGTTCGATGAACTCTCTGCCATGCACTTAAGTGTGATTTGCAGAATATCCATGTAGATGTACATTTAGATGTAGATGAAGTAAGATCAGTTGCAGGAGCTCTCAAAACTGACCTGGTAATTGTTGAAACGAAGCAATTTTGTCTTATTCCTTCCACTGCCATCGTATAACGATCTTGTGGGGGAGGCATTTCGTGTTCCTTGACTTCCGAAAGGTATTCCATAAAGCTCCGCACTGTCAGTTGGTTGCCAGATCTGTGGCCGGATTCGGGACTTCCTTGCTCATAGCCCTCCTTTGAAGGAGGCCGAAATTGACAGTTGAAGAAGTAGTTTTGGGAGTGCACAAAGGGTGGGTATTTTTCCAGAATAGGCAAAACACCTGCTGGATACCCGACTCCGTAGCCGATGTCGGTAACACACGCCTGTCCAGTGGCGCTCGACTCCGAGGTATTCCGATTCGAATACCGGTAGTGGGTGAAATTTTCACTGCCAGTATCTGGACCGTAGGGGATGGAGAGGTGGTGCAGTAAAGTTCCTGATCGCCAGTTTCAACACCAATGTCCAAACGTCTCCGCAGTAAAGTGAGGTCCTGTGAAAGTGTTGACGGTAAAACGCGCGTCGGATAGGAACGTTGATCTCGGCGGGTCCCCTACTGCTGTTAGAGAGCAATCGGGTATGTGCCAGCACCGGGAGTTAAAACCATCCACTGCTCTCATCATTATAAACCACAAACAAACACTACAATAGGGGTGACAAAAACAATGGAATAGCGATATGCACACATACAAATGGCGATAGTATCGCGTACACAAGATTTAAAACGGCAGTTCATTGGTAGAACCGTCATTTTCGCTCAGGAGATTTGTGTGCAGAGGACTAAGACTTGATTATGGCCGCACGACGGAAAGTCATGGACTTTGAATGCGGAATGGTAGTTGGACCTAGACGCTTGGGGCATTCTGTTTCGGAAGTCGTTAGTGAATTCAATATTCCGAGCCTTACGACTTATCTTAGAAGAAAGATTAAGAAAAGGCAAACCTACGTTTCTAGCATTTGTAGACTTAGAGAAAGCTTTTGACAACGTTAACTGGAATACTCTCTTTCAAATTCCGAAGGTGGCAGGGGTAAAATACAGGGAGCGAAAGGCTATTTACAATTTGTACAGAAACCAGATGGCAGTTATAAGAGTCGAGGGGCATGAAAGGGAAGCAGTGGTTGGGAAAGGAGTGAGACAGGGTTGTAGCCTCTCCCCGATGTTATTTAATCTGTATATTGAGCAAGCAGTAAAGGAAACAAAAGAAAAATTCGGAGTAGGTATTAAAATCCATGGAGAAGAAATAAAAACTTTGAGGTTCCCCGATGACATTGTAATTCTGTCAGAGACAGCAAAGGACTTGGAAGAGCAGTTGAACGGATTGGATAGTGTCTTGAAAGGAGGATATAAGATGAACATCAACAAAAGCAAAACGAGGATAATGGTATGTAGTCAAATTAAATCGGGTGATGCTGAGGGGATTAGATTAGGAAATGAGACACTTAAAGTAGTAAAGGAGTTTTGCTATTTAGGGAGTAAAATAACTGATGATGGTCGAAGTAGAGAGGATATAAAATGTAGACTGGCAATGGCAAGGAAATCGTTTCTGAAGAAGAGACTTTTGTTAACATCGAGTATAGATTTAAGTGTCAGGAAGTCGTTTCTGAAAGTATTGTATGGAGTGCAGCCATGTATGGAAGTGAAACATGGACGATAACCAGTTTGGACAAGAAGAGAATAGAAGCTTCCGAAATGTGGTGCTACAGAAGAATGCTGAAGATAAGGTGGATAGATCACGTAACTAATGAGGAGGTATTGAATAGGATTGGGGAGAAGTTTGTGGCACAACTTGACTAGAAGAAGGGATCGGTTGGTAGGACATGTTTTGAGGCATCAAGGTATCACAAATTTAGCATTGGAGGGCAGTGTGGAGGGTAAAAATCGTAGAGGGAGACCAAGAGATGAATACACTAAGCAGATTCAGAAGGATGTAGGTTGAAGTAGGTACTGGGAGATGAAGAAGCTTGCACAGGATAGAGTAACATGGAGAGCTGCATCAAACCAGTCTCAGGACTGAAGACCACAACAACAAAAAACATCTCTCACCGTGGACAACACAGTGGCCGACGACGTTCAGTTATCGACCACAAATAGTGGCGTTTGAGTAGAGTTCTCTGTGCTAACAGACAAGCAACGCTACGTGAAATAACCACAGAAATCAATGTGGGATGTACGACGAACGTATCCGGTAGGACAGTGTGGTGATATTTGGCGTTAATGGGTTATGGCAGCAGACTACCGACGCGAGCGCCTCTGCTAGCAACACGACAGCGCCTACAGCGCCTCTCCTGGGTTCGTGGCCATATCGGTAGGACCCTAGAAGACTGGAAAACCGTGATCTGACCAGATGAGTCCCGATTTCATTTGGTAAGAGTTCATGGTAGGGTTAGAGTGTGGTGCAGACCCAACGAAGCCATCGGCTGAAGTTGTGAACAAGGCACTTAGCAAGCTGGTGGTGGCTCGATAATGGTGAGGGCCCTGTTTACATGGAATAGACTGGGTTCTCTGGTCCAACTGAGCAGATCATTGACGGCAAATGTTTACGTTCAGCTACATGGAGACCATTCTCATTCATTCAAGAACTTCATGTTCCCAAACAACGATGTGATACACCGGGCCGCAATTGTTCGCGGTTGGTTTCAAGAACATGTGGACATTTCAGTCAAATGATTTGGCCATCCAGATCGCCTGGCTAAATCCTATCGAACATTTATGGAACATAACCGAGAGATCAGTTCTAGCACAAATTCCTGCCCTGGCAACACTCCCGCAACTATGGACGGCTGTAGAGGCAGCATGGCTCACTGTGTCTACAGGGGACTTCCAACAACATGTTAAATCCATTCTACATCGAGCTGCTGCACTATGCCGGGCAAAAGGAGATCCAACACGATATTAGGAGATACCGTACGACTTTTGTCATCACATTGTACAACACACGCACCGATTATCTCTCTCTATTTCCAAGCATTAATCCCTACTTGCGGGCTCTGCTGCTTTGCTACATCTCCTCCATTTCTCCCTGTCGTTGACACCTTCTGATCTTACGCCAACAACGTGCACGTCTCCGCTGACGTTGTCAGTCATCTCTTTGCCGGTCTTCCTTGTTCCTCCTGGGTTGATATGGAGCGCTGTTTTTGCAACTGAGTTGTCTTGCTTTTCAGGACGTGGCCGTCCAAACCTTTGCCGGACGTCTGTACAGGGTTATTACAAATGATTGAAGCGATTTCACAGCTCTACAATAACTTTATTATTTGACATATTTTGACAATGCTTTGCACACACATACAAAAACTCAAAAAGTTTTTTTAGGCATTCACAAATGTTCGATATGTGCCCCTTTAGTGATTCGGCAGACATCAAGCCGATAATCAAGTTCCTCCCACACTCGGCGCAGCATGTCCCCATCAATGAGTTCGAAAGCATCGTTGATGCGAGCTCGCAGTTCTGGCACGTTTCTTGGTAGAGGAGGTTTAAACACTGAATCTTTCACATAACCCCACAGAAAGAAATTGCATGGGGTTAAGTCGGGAGAGCGTGGAGGCCATGACATGAATTGCTGATCATTATCTCCACCACGACCGTTCCATCGGTTTTCCAATCTCCTGTTTGAGAAATGCCGAACATCATGATGGAAGTGCGGTGGAGCACCATCCTGTGGTAAGTTTAGCTCCCTGCTTGCTTTATTCGTCGACTTCCGCGGGCTACGCGTGAAACTTGCCCGCACGCGTTCAACCGTTTCTTCGCTCACTGCAGGCCGACCCGTTGATTTCCCCTTACAGAGGCACCCAGAAGCTTTAAACTGCGCATACCATCGCCGAATGGAGTTAGCAGTTGGTGGATCTTTGTTGAACTTCGTCCTGAAGTGTCGTTGCACTGTTATGACTGACTGATGTGAGTGCATTTCAAGCACGACATACGCTTTCTCGGCTCCTGTCGCCATTTTGTCTCACTGCGCTCTCGAGCGCTCTGGCGGCAGAAACCTGAAGTGCGACTTCAGCCGAACAAAACTTTCTGAGTTTTTCTACATATCTGTAGTGTGTCGTGACCATATGTCAATGAATGGAGCTACAGTGAATTTATGAAATCGCTTCAATCATTTGTAATAGCCCTGTATTTTTTACGTGCTCACATCGTGTCAGCCCTATGGACCATCGAAGCATCTTCATGTCCATGGTGTGTAACTTTTTTTTCATACATTGCTACTGGGCGTACCATGGTCTTATTTACTTTTGCCTTTAGATACTGGGGCATCTTTTTATCGCAGAGGACTCCGGTGACCTGTCTCCACTTGAGCCAAGCTGCATTCACCCTTATCAGAGTATCAAGAGTTGTGTCGCAGTCGGCGGTGACGACAGACCGTATGTACTTAATATGCATGGTCTTCTTCGCCGATACTTATGGTGCCTCTGGTTTGGGAGCCTCATTCTAGGTACTCTGTCTTCTAGACATGGAGGTGCAATCCATTTTCAGCTAGTCTGTCCTTCCACGTTTGAACCTGGTGCTGGAGTTCAGGATGGCCTTGGTCGGCAAGTACCACTTCATCTCCATAAAGAATGGTCCAGGGATGTATGTCAGCTGTTGCTATATCCATGCAAAGGATGAATAGCAATGGTGAAAGGGCAGAACCCAGATGAACACCCACAGTGATATCGAAGGGCGGAGAAATTACAGCAGGACTCTGAACAACGCTAGTAGAATCACGGTACAAAAATTGCACCCAGCTTACATACTCTTTAGGGACGCCATGGCAGCGAAGAGCTCGCCAAATAAGATCGTGTGGGATACGATCGAAAGCCTTTTCTAGGTCTAGAAATGCCATGTGTACACTCTTCTGTCTCTCTCTGTGTTGTTCCATCAAAAGGCGCGTGGCATGGGTAGCATCGATGGTGCTGCATCCCTTAGCAAATCCACAGTGGTTTGGTGTTTCAGAAACAATAATTCCGAGTCTGCTATCAAGTACCCGTTCAAAGATCTTTAAAGTATGCCAGAGGTGGCGAATAGGGCGATAGGTCGAGCAATCGTTCACGTCTCCTTTTCCTTTCCAGATTGGAACTATTATGCTAGTAGTCCATGCTTATGAAAATTGTTTTTCGGCGCCACAGCTTACCCATATCAGCAAGGAAAGTGGACAACGTTGTGGCATTATTGTTCGTTTCTGTCTTGGCTTTTCTTTTGCGGCTCTGTTAGTTGTACATTAACATTGATGGTCAGTGAAGTAGAGTTGGCCAATGTGTACGTCATGTTAGCGTTCATGAATGCGGTGGAAGAGCGGCATAAAGACGCTACGCCGTTCTCGCAATCACGACATCCACGTCATAGTAGGCTATTCTGTGTTTCGTGTAGCATGTTGCGTTAAGTGCACTTTACAGGACTTTTTTATTGTTGTGAAGACATTTTCATAGAAAAAAAGTAACTGGGGTAAGAAAACGAATAAATCAAATTTACGTTATTGCTCTCTAAGGAATAACTAATGAGAAGACCAGGGAATTATTTAAAGAAGAACCATTGCAGGATATTATGGAGAAATTAAAGCTTAGATAGTATGGACATGTTGAACGAATGGAGAAGAGGATACCCAGAAAGATCCACGAGATGAAAGGGAAGCGAAGTAGTCCAAGAGGAAGACTGAGATATCTTGGTACATCCATAGTTAAACTGGATGAAGGTGGGACACAGCTGGTAACAGATCTGTTTACTGTCTCTGACCCACTGGTTTAAACTTCACACTAGTTACTGCCCGCCATCCATGTGGAGCGCGTGTTGATCTCACCGCACACTTCTAGACTCGGCCACACACAACTGATTTGAGCAAAGTGTACGGGCCTGAAGATGGTGTTGACGCAACGTCGAAACTAGAAGCGAAGTAAATAAAAAATCTTAAGTACAGCTGGAGGAATTTCATATTTAATAAAGATAAAAAAGACTGAGAGATAGGTGACTGAAAGGAACGAATGACTGCATTGGAAAGAAGGGAGAAAATGAATCAGGGTAGACATACAGAGGTGATGAGAAGACAGAAGTCGATGGAGAGGCCTGTATTCCAAACAAACCCGGCTAGCGGCTGCAGGCTGTACGAGATGGTGACGACGATAAACGAGTCACAGGAGACCACGCGTCCCTCGTACCAAAATGCTCAGAAAATATTTCTGAGCAATCTCCGAAATTTTGCTGCTGTAATTTGATTTCACACTGTAATGTTTGTATGACTGTCTCGAAAAGACAGCCGTTCGGACATTTAGACTACAGTGGAGAGAGGTGGTGCAGTTGAGAATTGGACTCTGGCTGGGACAGGAGGGGGGGGGGGGGGCGAGGAGGGTAGGAGGTGAACTGGCATTAGATTTCCTGTCTAATCAGCTGGTTTGTTTGTCCGTGTTTTACCCAAATCGATCCTTCCAATATGACACAGGCAGTTTCGTTCTCCCAACCCGAGATTGTCCTCGGTCTGTAATGACATCGTAGACAGAACGTTAAACCCTAATTTTTTTCCTCCATCCCTTCCTCAATCACCTGGCTTCCTAGCACGAGAGTTCACGGCCGTTCTGCTAGCTATCGCGAGCTTACATAAAGTCTCGAAATTTTGACTCCTTAGCCTATGTGCACTGCAAGTACAGAAAGCTAGTGTGTGTGTCGACCGCAAACGTTCTCATAGGTTCAGCACGTCTACACGTGCGGATATGTTGAGCGAGTGGAGCAGAAGAGGATATCCAGAAAGATACACGAGATGAAGGGGAAACAATAAGCAGTCGTAGCCATATTTTGTAAACGAGCTACTAGATAAGTAATGTGAGCTGATGGGAGACACCGTCATTACACTATGCAATGAAAACATTTTCTGTAAGTCGAGACTGAGTAGGATGGCCACTGCCAGTTGGGCAGCGCTGTTGCCAGCTTTCAAACGCGAAGCGCAAGTGGCTGCACGCGAAAACAACACCCGTCTATAGATCTGTGACAACACGGAGGCGTTGCCATGACAACGTTTACAAAATTGCGTTACGTGACCGGCTGGGGTAGGCCCGCGTAGCGTCCTCAAACAGCCCACTGTAACTGCTAGGGAGCTTCTTACGCCCTTTAGACTGTAGTGACCGGCCGCGGTGGTCTCGCGGTTCTAGGCGCGCAGTCCGGAACCGTGCGACTGCTACGGTCGCAGGTTCGAATCCCGCCTCGGGCATGGATGTGTGTGATGTCCTTAGGTTAGTTAGGTTTAAGTAGTTCTAAGTTCTAGGGGACTGATGACCACAGCAGTTGAGTCCCATAGTGCTCAGAGCCATTTTTTTAGACTGTAGTGGCAGGCTGTTATCGTTTTAGGGTAAAATTACAGTCCTCCACCAGCTCACCTCAGGCTGTAGAAAGTAGCCATACGGAGCGGAGCTCTTCTCAGTCCACTCTTGCCCTGGTCCATTCCGGCGACTACCACAGCAAATAAAGCACACTAAACGACTCTCCAGACTGAAAGCGGGATCGAATAATTACTTCTCCGACAACCCATCGCTATTGTAACGGCACGAGTAAACGACGTTACAGCTTCATTGGCATAACGATGATTGTACAGTGACGGAAAAAAAATCGCATCATCAAGGACGAGTTGAGCGGCATAAACAAAAATTGGTAGGCGTGTTTCTATGTCTCAAAGATGTCTAGTAGCGCCACAATGAGGATACACATCAGGTTATCTTTAAATAAAGGTTGTAACGGTCTCGAGCGTTAGTTACTTTTGAGATTGGACATTGTGAGTATACATGAGTCAAGAATATCTTTAAGGCGACAAAAACGCCAAAATCAACAGCTCACTGACTTTGAACGAGGTCATGTAACAGGGCTACGAGAAGCTGGATGTTCATTCTGCGATACTGCTGAAAGAAGTGGTAGGTATGTAGCCACTGGACATGATTGCCAACAGCAGTGCTCAGGCGAATTTATGGTCGCACGATGATCGAGCTCCAGACGGTCACGTGGCATAACCAAGAAGGAGAGCATCGCGTTCGGCGTATGGCTCTGGCGCGTCGCACTGAGTCTGCAGCCGCCATTTGAGCAGCAGCTGGCAACACAGTGACACAAACAACTGTTACAAATCGATTGCTTCAAGGAGAGCTCCGAGCCAGATGCCTTGCAGCGTGCATTCCACTGACCCCAAACCACTGCCATTTGCAATTGCAGTGATGTCAAGCGACAGCTAATTGGAGGGCAGGACGTAGGTCTGCTGTGTTTCCTGATGGTAGATGGTTGTGCCTTGGTGCCAGTGATGGCCGTAGTGCAGTTGAGGGCCTGCAACCAACCTCTCTGCCTGCTGTACACACTGGACCTTCACCTTGAGCTATGGTCTGAAGGGCACCCACCCTTACTGCAAAATTGTACGTCAGTCTGGTGATTCGACTTGTGCTGCCGTTCATGAACAGCATTCCACGCCGTATTTTCCAACAGGATATCGCTCGTCCATATACCGCTGTTGTAACCCAACATGCTCTACAGTGTGTCGACATGTTGGCTTGGCCTGCTCTGGCCGAGCGGTTTTAAGTTCTTCAGTCTGGAACCGCGCGACCGCTACGCCGCAGGTTCGAATCCTGCCTCGGGCATTGATGTGTGTGATGTCCTTAGGTTAGTTGGTTTTAAGTAGTTCTAAGTTCTAGGGGACTTATGACCTCAGAAGTTAAGTCCCATAGTGCTCAGAGCCATTTTTGAACCTCTTTCGGGCACGAGTGTGTGTGTTGTTCTTAGCAGAAGTTAGTCTAAGTAGTGTGAGAGTCTAGGGACCTATGACCTCAGCATTTTGGTCCTTTCACAAACATTTTTCTCTATTGCCAGATCTGACTCCAATCGAGCACATGTGGAATATCATCGGACAACAACTCCAACGTCATCTACAAGATGACCTGTACTGGCCGGTCAAATACAACAAGCATGGAACTTCATCCCATAAACTGACATCCGGCTCTTGTAAAATACAATGCATGAACGTGTGCACACTTGCATTCAACATCCTGGCGGTTACAGTGATTATTACTATACCAGCAGTTCACATTTGCAGTGTCTTATATCGCGCTTATAGTAACCTGTGATCTTGCAATGTTAACTGTAATGTTAATCACATAAATATGTTACGTAGGCAAAAGTACTCACGAAATTCCATTGCTCTACGTTAATTTTTTTTATTTTAGTGTTCCAGTTTTTTTTCCGTCAGTGCTTCCCTGATACTTCAGATTGACAATGACATCAGTGCCCTTACCACATTACTCTCATATATGAAGTAAGTTTCTGTGCTGGAATGGAGGTACGTATGGACCTATGATAACAAATTTATTTTGCTAGGCAATTAAATTAAAACAAAAGACGCTGTCTCTAGGTTTTCTGTGTTTGCCCGAAACGAGAGAGAGAGAGAGAGAGAGAGAGAGAGAGAGAGAGAGAGAGGGGCGGATATTACTCGCCATTAGTCTCTCTCTCTGTACAGGAGCAATTTTGGGGCACGTTAATTTTAAGACAACGCCTTTCAAGCAGTAATAATTGGTGGTCACCAAGACGGCGGTGGCAGAGAATCTCCTTGGTCTGAAGGACACCAGGAGCGTAGAAATCCATTAGTGGGAAGTAATTCGCGTTTAAGACAAACCAGGTAATGGCAGCCTAACCGATCTGGAAACCTCCCTCAGAACTCACTGATAAGACAGACATAGCTTTTTGTAGCAACGGCCGTTTAGGGTGGTTGTACAAAAATTGTACCCGCCCTGACAGGGTGCTATTTTCTTGATGGGATCGAGTATCTGATTATGACCACCAGGACCACTTAGCCTCACTCTGGTCCGTGTCCTGGAGCAGGCAACACGTAGCGTCCAACACAGAGGACCTCGTAGGCAACTGTCAGCAGTAAGCAGTGATTCCAACACAACATACTGTTGAAGGAATTACTATATGTAGCTGCTAGTGGGCATCGCGGCTGCGCGGACTACTCTAGCACGCTCCTCGTCAGACACAATTTCTCAACTTATCCGCACGCTGTTGACGTATTGCCCTTGCACATCATCCTCATTACTTGCGGCGTTTCGCCGATTCCCGTAAGATTCCAAGTGTGGTGTGCATCTGCACTGAAGGGATCACTGGCCAGTCTCGCCTTAGTTACATACTGTATGTGGTGCCTGTCTTTTCGAACATGTCCGAAAGAACAGACACCATTTTTCACCCTTTAGCCATTATGAATCAAAACTCAAAGGAATTACGACATGTAGCTGCTAGTTGGCATATGTAATTAAGGCGAAACTGGCCAGTGATCCTTTCAGTGCACATGCAAAACACTCTCGAACACTTACGGAAATCGGCGAACGCCGCGACTAATGAGGATGATGGGCAGGGGCAATATGTCAATAGTGTGCGGATAAGTCGAGGATTTGTGTCTGATGGGAGACATGCTGGGGTAGTCGCTAAGTTGCGATGACCAGTGTGTGTGGATGGCTCAGTTGCCACATCATCCGTATAGTAAGCACGAGGCTCGGGTTCGAATTCCGGTCCGTCACAAATTTTCATTTTGCACGATTGATATAAATTTATGTCCACTGGCAGCTACATGTCGTAATTCCTTTTTGCCTTGATTGTTAACGGCTGCAGGAACAAAAGTTTACCGTTACTGAACTTACATTACAAGGAGTTTAAAAAAGTCAGATCACAGATATCAACACTATATCAAATCAAAGATATAAATGTCTTTGACTATATCAATTCTCCACATCTGCCAGCAGCTCTAGGCGTAACATTGTGTGATACCACGGCCTACAGGCTAGGTAACGCGCCATTTTACTCCACAGTTGCTCTCTCCTTTTCGCTCGTCTCAACTTTATAGGAGCTTCATTCATTACAATTGTGTAACTCCTATTTTCACTGATGCTTCATAACATACGAACTGGATATTGAACACTATTGCACTCTTTCCTCCCAATTTCAGTGCTTAATGTTCGTTTCCTGACACCTTGTAAATCTTTAGTGCAGAATATATCGCATTTTAGGAGTCGAATTTGGTCTTTTCCAATTATTGTGATTGTGGTCCTACCCTTCCTCCTCAATTACATCCTCATGATTACCTTCGATCACTCAGTGTTCAAAGAGACTGCTTGACCCATACCTGCAAATACAGTAGGATCGAGTCAGATGTTGTAAAGTGGGCATATCATTTTGATTTTTGTAGGTTAATGTGCACATCAGACAGAGAGCAAGTTATGTTGCTGTTAAAAAATCTTTGATTTTGTTATGTCACAGTCTTTGCCTCTGCTCAGTTTGATACTTTAATTGCAGTGTGGTAGGTGACGGACGTATTTTGTAGTACCGTGTTCACTTGTGATTGTATCTATTACATGAAAAAATATTGTAAAGGACAAAAAGGATGAATATTATATATATATTGAAAGGCGAAAGGAATATTAATTTTGAATAATTTTTTTAAGAGAAGAAGACTGAGATAAGACTACAGCATTGCGCAGCTAGTTTGTTGGAATGATTGTCAGCTAGTTAACTTCGTTCATTTCGTCAGACCCGAGAGAGAGACCACCGCGCTTCCCTGAGTCCTCTACTAACATACAAAATGCATAAGCTGTTTGGTTTATATAGAAATTCTCTGTTAACGTTGTAGCGTTTTTAAGTCATTGTTCACTTTGTTAAGCATGGTATTGTTCCGACCAACATTATAGACTTGGCCACTGTTTCTATGTTTCGATACAGTGTATCGATACGTGGAACTGTTTCAGTGTTTCGGAACGGCTGTGGTTCACTGTTTCGAAACAGTGGTGTTTCATTCCGCCCCTGTCTCGGATATCCGGACCAGATTCGATCTCGAGCCAGACACACAAACTGTATCGTTGTTTCAAAATAAAGCTGTTTCAGTCCACCTGTGCTTGGAACGGACTGATTGTATCGAAACAGTGATGTTTCATTCCGCTCTGTGTCGGACGAGATTCGGGCTCGGCACAGGTACTGAAACACAACATACCACTTCGTGAAACACTTTCAAGAGTGTCGAAATCGTTTTGACAAGCAATAGCATGAAGCTTAAGATATACGAAAATAAAGCTTCGTTTCTAGATGACTCTCCTATTCCGAAATGGCGTAATATTTGCTTTATAACCATTAACCAAACAATAAAACAACGTATACTATTCACATTCAAAATAATAAAGATGTGAAAATCATTCAGTTAAATTACACTTTTTTTATGACATACATTTCTCTGTTCAAGTACAGTAATCATATTAAGAAGCGCAAGTAAGCCTAGAACATTTTGAATAAAAAAAAGGCGTAGAGTGACAGCTATTATACATGTACATAAATTTAATGTAGGTATAATTGCAAGCAATCTGTTTGACATATCACTGATAGTGTAATGGTGAACGGGAAGGACTGGGAAGCATGGTGAATTTATAGTTACGGTTCGAAACACCTTGAAAGACAAAAATTTTTCTCTTATATTTTGTTATTTATTCGAATTATTTGGCATTATTTGTGAGTCTATAGTCACTGTGCCTATTATCCACAATGATTCCCTTTGTGTGCATGGGAATTAGCAGGATGGGTATATTCCCATTCTAGCGGAATGTGGGAATCCCAGTACCATATCCGTTGTTTCTGCAGTTCGCTCCCACCTCCAGTTCCGTTCGTGATGGTTCTTCTGTCTTCAGCTATGGCTGTCCTCAGCCAATTGAAAAGTATGAAAGTCACACGACACGAAAGCAGCGCATTTGCTGCATGAAATACGAAACTGCCAAGACGCCTAAGTGATAGTTTCATACTTTCTGCGATATGATTAGCGCTCTCGCACCTCATTTGTGTTCATATGGACATATCTATACAGTAGACATTCAAGATGATAAAATGTCTAGGTTTATTAGATTACAAAACACCAACTGTTTCACTGTTTCGAAACAGCGTATCGAAACATTACATTGTACTGTTTCATTTGTTTCGAAACAGTTACGTGTTTCAGTTTGCCCATCTCTACAACATTAAGTGTGAAGATGACGGGAAGTTTTGCTCTGTCTTTTTGAATACATACTTCATTCAAAAATCGTTGTCTTTTAATATCATTTCATAGGAATAGTTACTTTTCGCGTCCCACTGTTTAAAGAACGTTTATCATTACGCATTACGATTGCACCATGTGGTATGCAACAGATTGAATATTGCTTGGAAACTTTATTCAAAAACAGAAATCTTCGCTTAACCGCTGCCTGCTTGCTGTTTGCTCTTGTGCTCTCGAGAAATCTGCAGCAATGTTGACAGGACGCGAGATAAATGGAAATTTTGATTGGAACCAGGTAATTGTTTTACTTCAGTTGCGCGTTTAATAATAAGACAAGTTGTATTCAGACGTTACAATTCAGTTCAAATTAGGTTCTGTTTAGTCAATGATTAGCATACGAGTTTAAGTTGGATAACAGTTTGTAGGTGCATAGTTTTGGTTATTCGTAGACATTTATAGAGTGGGAGGTAAATTTGGGCTAAATTTCATACAAAAACACAAAGTCGGGAACTGACAATGTTTCTAGTAAGACAATATTGTATGAGGGGCGTTTGAAAAGTCCGTGCAAAAATAGAAACTACTTACCTGAGTGGGGTAAACCTTTTTTATTTTTCGACATAGTCTCCTTTTAGACTTACACACTTCGTCCAGTGCTGTTCTAATTTGTTGATCTCTTCCGAGCAATAGGAATTGTCCAAGTCTGCAAAATAGCTATTAGTTGCTGCAATCACCTCCTCGTTTGAATAAAATCTTTGTCCCCCCAGCCATTTCTTCAAATTGGGGAACAAATAGTAGTCCGAGGAAGCCAAGTCTGGAGAATAGGGGGGATGTGAAACGAGATGGAAAACTGTTTACATTGATTTTGCGACCACAGCTGCTGAGGTGTGTGCTGGTACATTGTCGTGATGGAAAAGGTGTTTTTTGCGGTCCAGTCGCAGGCGCATTTCTTGCAGCTCGGTTTTCAAACGGTCCAATAACGATGTAACGATGAGTAATATCCACCTGTAATAGTTTTACCCTTTTCCAGATAGTCCATGAGGATTATCCCTTGCGAATCTCAAAATACAGTCGCCATAACTTTTTCCGGCTGAAGGAATGGTATTCCCCTTTTTTGGTGCAGATTCTCCCTCGGTAACCTATTGTTTAGATTGTTGTTTGGTCTCAGGAGTATAGTAATGTATCCATATTTCATCCACAGTGACGAAACGATGCTTAAAGGCCTGCGGATTCTTCTTGAACAGCTGTAAACCATCCAGCAGCCATTAAGAGTTTAGTTTCAGACAAGGCACAATTGAAACATAATTTAAAAGAATTTTTGGTGGCCAACTCCTTCTATTCCATCCATGAGTTTCTCAACAAGTGCAGTAGATCATTTTAATGAAAATTTATTATACTTTAATTTTTGACAATACTTGGTTGTAATAGCCAAGAAACTAGCAAAGATCTGAATGATATATTTAATGAAAGCATGTAACGCCGGAAATGCATATCCTCCTATTTCCATCTATTGTACTATTATTTTTTTCCTTGTTTTGTTACCTCAAGATATGACATTTCTGTCTCTTTATACATTGTAATTGTTTTACTGTTTGTATATATATATTTATGCACTTATGTCGATGTATAATTGGTTTGTTTCGTAAATATTATTTGTATTTTTACGCTGGGTCTTGCCTAGGGAAAACTGCTATCGAACGATTACATCGATAGGTCGTGTGAAGAATCAAAGTTTGTAGGGTCTTTGGTAGTGTTAACTCTGCCGCGTGGAGCGCGGGCGGAACAGAGGGAGTGAGGGTCTGGCGGGAGTAGCGAGTGGAGCAGGTGTTGTGTGACGCTCCCGCGAGTTGCCGCGCTTTCGGGGTTTGGCAGCATGTAATTGCGCTCGACTCGCGATGATAGTTTCTGACATGGTGTCGCGGACGGGAAGCATTAGCTGGCGCACATCAAGAGCCCGTTTCGCCTGGTGACCGTGTCGAGAAGAAGGCGCGCCAACATCCAGCTTCTGCAACAGCGACGGCCGACAATGAGTGACTGTCGCCACCTCCTCGATCGACGGCTTCAAACCTTCAATCAACCAACAAGGAAGACTAAAAGCACGTAAAGTTTCAGAACTGTATGGCAGACCTCAGCTTTTCAAATTGTTCCATTTGCCTCGCAAAATTACAGCAACTTAGCATGAACCTTTGTTGCTCATTGTCCCAATTGCATTGCCAAGCAGGGTCCCTTCCTTTTCCGAAATGAACCCGAGTGTCGTTGAAATTCAAACGCCAGCATTAAAATAATATAATTAGATTTCACTGCTTTAATTTCAAAGTTCAGTAGCTGGCTACAATATTTAGGTTACACGAGCACAAATTTAGAGTGCGAGCTTTGTTACCGTATTTTAGCTTACCTGTGACTGCAGCTCAGCTTGGTACGTACTACATTTTACTATTGTTAATTGTTCAGAATCATTTAATTCAAGATCAAAGTTAAATCTCTTATTTCTAAATTGCGTAGAGTCAAGTTGCTTTTGAAATGATTGTTGAGGTAGTCCAAGACTAACCGTATTTTACTGGATTTCGATGTGCTTCAGAAAGAAAGCTCACTATTAACTTCAGTCACTAAATTAACTTTCGATTTTCCGGTTTTATTAATTCTTTTGCTAAATTAAGTCAGAGTGTAGCGAAATTTATTACTTCTGACAAACTTTCAGTTTTCACACTACACGTGTCAACCTTCAGTTGCCACGCTTCTAGTGTTTATTATATGTGTAATAACCTTTCTTTTTCAGTTACTATAGTAATTGTCCTTAGGACTGGCGACCGTGATTTCCCCCAAATCTCAAATACCTAATTACCGCTAGTTAATTGTTAACGTAACGGCTGCACATTTACCTTCTTTATTAACTTTAGCCCTTTTCAAAATTAATTTCCACCAGTTTCATTAGCACATTTCCTTTCATTTAGATGTAACCCTTTCCTCCCTCTTTACCGACAGGTTAACTTCGGTGACGATTGCTTTTCCAAAACTCCCATTAGGTACACGCGGTTTCATTTTTCACTGTCATTAAGGTCGGTAAGTGAGGGGGAGGTTACACGTGGCGACCTGGTGACAGGACAATCTTCAATTTTGAGGTTGTTCTGGACACGAAGTTTGCATTGTGCAAATATCGTAACAAAGTACTGGTTACGTACAGGCCGTTACGTCAGCGAGAATAAGTAGTGGGAGTAATCCTAATTATATTTGAGGTTTGGCATTTATATTGAAAATTATTGAAATGAGTGAAGGCAACAATTACCAAAATTTGGTAGACTTCGATACGGAACAATCGGTCGAACAGTGGGAAACGCGCACGGCGGTTCCCATTGTTCAGGGGCAGGCGGCTAGCATGAAAGACGCGACCGCCGAAACGCAACAAAGAGCAGAAATGGAATTCCAAACTTTAGAAAATGTTTCGGAATCGGAAGCGAAAATCAAATCTGTACCCCTTGATGATGAATACGGGGGAACATATATAGAGGAACCAGCTACGGAAGTAAAACCGGTAGTCTCCGGGAATTTAACTGATTTATTGAATGTTTTGATTAATGAAATCAAGAGTCAATCGGCAGAAATTATAGCTCTGTCTGCCAAGCAAGAAGCTCAGTCTGAAAAAATTGAACGAAAGCTAGACAATCAGAACAAAGCTATTAATGTTGTTAACAACAATGTTGGAGTTGTTAATACAAAAGTTGATAAAATCAAAGAAGATATTGTTGTAATTAATACCGAAATCGGTAATCTTAAACAGGAAATGATAGGCGTTCAGGCGGAAATTGCGAGCATAAATACTCGTTTTGATTCTGAAATTAGCAGAATCGAGAAAAGTGTAGGAGAAGCAGTTGCTCCGATCATCGAGAATAAGGTGACGGAACAAATTCAATTAGTGAAAAAAGAGGATCAACAGAAGGTGGAAACTTTAAAGGCTTTAGTGTCCGAAGTAGACACTAAAGTGAGGGAGCAGGCTAATACCTGCGAAGAGAAAAAGAGGGAAGTGGAAACGCTTGCGACAACCACTTGCCAAGTAATTACGAGAGTGTCGGAATTAGAAAAGAAACTTGACGAAAAACAGAGCTATGTGCCAATCTGTGCACATAGTTCGGAATTGTTGACGAAAGAGGAGCGGTTCGACCCCTTGAAAAAAGGCGGTATACACGCGACGGATTTCATTAAAAATTGTGAAAGAGTTTTACCCAGATCATGGACTAATGAGAGAAAAATTAATGCGGTTATTGATGTGCTGGCTGGTGATGCCAAGCGTTGGGGCTTAAACCTCAACATTACGAACCTGACTTTTGACGAGTTTAAAAATTTGTTTCTGGCTGAATACTGGTCGGAGCAAAAACAGCAAAGTGTCTGGCGCGAATTTGTCGTATCGAGACCTTTCGATGCGAATTCGCGCGGCTCGATGAAGGCGTTTTGTGAGGGCTGGATCCGCAAGTTGGAATATTTGCGTGATCGCCGCACGGAATCCGAAATAGTCTGGGAACTCTACAAGAAGCTTCCAGATGATACAAAACGCTACGTAGGAAGCAATTACAGGACAATCAATGATTTCCTGGAAAGAGTTGAGGACGAGGACAATTGGCGCAATAATCGCGACAGTGGTAGAGGCCGTGGTAACAACAACGGGTACCACCCCAACCATAACAACGATAACCATGGGAATAATGCATACCGCAGCAATGACAATAATGGTTCGGACCGTAATAACAATCGGTACAATGCAAATAATAACAGGAATGACGGAAACCAGTATCGTACTAACGTGATACGGGCCTCACAGAATAGTAATAACGCCAGAGGGTGTGATGAACCGCCTCAGCAGCATCCGGGGAGCGTATCTGCTGGGACGAGACAGGGAAACCATTAGCCGCGCCGGCGAGGGGCCGACCGGGCGTGGAGAAATTTTGGCGGCCCAATAACAAGAGAAAACCCAGGTGTCGTCGTTATGAAAATTCCGTGTGGAATAATCAACGGCGGGAGAGTGTGCCAGTGTTAGGAGAAAGGAGTGCGCCCACAAGTAGTAGATCAGCAGTATACACGGCAGTAGGTAGTACATTCACTGTCAGTGAGAACAATTTAAGTAGTGTTCCGGAAATCGATTATAAAGTGGCAGCTGTAATACCCACAGCGGAACTGGAGATTGAGTTTAGGAATGATTCGCAATTGTTGAGAGAAGATCAGATGTCGGATAACAGGTCCGTCATCGAGCGAGGGGATGCAGAGAGGGATGAGGTCTGGTTAAGGCAGTTCGGTCGCTTATACGACGAACTAAGAGATTATAGGGGTCTGTATGGGAGAAGTGTTTATGGGGAGCGCGTGCAGTATTTGCCGCGTCTCGTCCCACAGGAAGATAGTATTTGTGAAGTGATTGAAAGTTCTGGCCCTAACCGGCAGACTTTACCAGAAATAGTTGATGTTAATGGGCAGCACGAGCAAGATTCGTCGTGTTTCGTCCCGCAGGAGTTAGATGTTGAAGGAGTAACGGAAAGTTCTGGCCCTAACCGGCAGACTTTACCGAAAGTTATAGTGGTAGAAGTAGCCGACCCATCCGACGCAAACCTCCAGTTTAAACATTGCGAGAGTATTAAGGGGAAAGATTACGAAAATTTTAGTGATAGCCGGACACAATTGGTAGAAAAGCACATAGATTTCAGCGTGTATGAGGTTAGAGCTGACGTTATGCGGTCAGACGGTAGCAGTGTGGGTTGCGCAGATCCAGAGGAAGTAATTTCAGATGCGACTGGGCACATTCCTCCAGGTAGATTGGCAGATGAGATCAATCTGATTAAAGAGGAATCAACGAAGGTGACAATTAGTGAATTGATAGCAAAGCAACACTCACTAGTTGACGAGTTACAGGAAAAGGTTTCGGTATTGGAGGCGAAGCTACAGACTAAGCCTCAGGACAGACGTGTTGAAATTAAAACTGTATGTGAACAGAGGCTGAAAAAGCCGCCAGATAAACCGGGTTTGGGATCAAAGCCGGATGGTTTTTTCTGGAATGACCTGGATATAGACAAGGATTTACTGTGGGAAAATAAAGAAACAGTCGAGGACAAGTGTAGACAGATAGTAGTGTCTGCTAATATGCACGGCCTACAACTAAACGTGTTGATTGACACCGGTGCAGAATTGAGTGCTGTATCTGGGAAAATATTTGAGTTACTGAAAGACAGACCTGGCATCGTAGTTATGCCAGTAACAGGAGTGAAAATTATCGGTGCTACTGGGAAGGCCAGTAAACCGGTCACAAAACAGATTTTTGTCAACTTCGAGATATGTGGGGCACGATTTGAACAAGAGTTTGTCGTCGTGCCAGACTTAACTACGGAAGTAATTATCGGATTAGATTGGCTATTAAAGTACCCTGCAGTGATTAACTGCGAAAGCAAAACTTTGACATGTATGTCACTAGATAAAACGATAGTAGTTAGCTTTGACGAGGCAGGAGACGGTGTGCATAGGCAATACCAGCCTATACACATTGTTAACTGGCCGAATGGTATTGATGTAGGTATGAATTTGAACTACTGTAATGTGAGGAATCTCGGCACTGACAATAGTGTAGAAACTGAATTGGAAAGTATTGTAGACGGTATGTCAAACGTAACACACGAACAAAGACGAGGCCTGTATGAAGTGATGATGAGGAATAAGAGTGTGTTTTCAGACAAACCGGGTCTTGTGGAAGGATATAAATGCAAGTTGCATGTAATTCCGCACGAACCATTCTTCGTGAGACCGTATGCTATACCTCTGTCCAAAAAGGAAGCAGTGCAACGGGAGATAGATAAGATGATCGAATGGGGAGTGATTGAAAGAAGTACAAGTCCATACAATAACGGTTTGGTCATTGTAGCAAAACGGGATGGTAGTGTGCGTATTGTGATTGACGCACGCACGTTGAATAGGGTCGTTCAACGTGAAACAGACAGACCAGAGAGTATGGAGGAGATTTTGCAACGTTTTCATGACGTTAAGTTCATGACTAGCCTCGATCTGACAGCTAGTTACTGGCAAATAGAACTCGAAGAAGAATCTAGGCCATACACCGCCTTCTTGTTTGCGGGCAGGTGTTATCAGTATAGAGTACTGCCGTTTGGACTTAATATATCTGTGTCCGTATTCATCAGGGCCCTAGATAAAGTGCTAGGACCGGCTTTGAGTTCAAGATTAACTGTATATGTTGACGACCTATTGTTGGCCAATGCCACTTGGCATGACCATTGTGACCTGTTAGATGAAGTTTTTAGAGCATTGCGCCGTGGCGGAATGACTCTAAAGCTAAAGAAATGCGAATTTGTGAAGCAGGAACTGAAATTTTTAGGGCATGTAATTACCACTGCTGGTATTACGAAAGACCCAGAGAAACTAGAGGCAATAAGGAATTGTCCTCCACCCAAGTCTAGGAAACAGTTAAAAAGTTTTCTAGGGCTCACAGGATTTTACCGTAAATTTGTAAAAGGACAAGTGTTTAATGATGAAAATTTGAATAACCTCTTACGCAAAAATGTTCCGTTTGTGTGGACTGACGGGTGTCAGACCGCTTTCGAGAGATTAAAAGACGAGTTGTTAAGATCTAACATACTATTTCATCCTGATTTATCGCTACCCTTCCATCTGGGAACGGATTCGTCGAATTACGGGGTGGGGGTAGAACTGTTCCAAGAAGTTGGTAAAGGAGAGGATAAGGAACACCGGACGATAGCGTTCGCGAGTCGAACTTTATCAAAAAGTGAGCGAAACTACACGATTTCTGAGAAAGAGTGTCTCGCTATCGTGTGGGGATTCAAGAAGTTCAAGGGTTACCTATGGGACCGTAAGGTGATTATTCATACGGACCATAAGGCGCTCACTTATCTGAAGGATTGTAAACTACTTCACGAAAGACTGACTAGGTGGTCGCTGTATTTACAGCAATTTAACTATGACATCTGTTACGTAAAAGGGACCGACAATTGCGTAGCGGATGCGCTGTCGCGGTTGCCCGAGTCTAATCAAGGTCTATTGAAAGATGAGGCAGATGGAGTGGTCAAATTGTACTATTTTAAAGAAGTTGAGGGACGTAAATTAATAATGAACATCTGTAAGAATCTACGTCGTCATCAGAACGAGGATGGTTGTTTAAATATGGTGAAAACCCGATATGATGAAAAGAGTCCAGAAGGAGAGAAATTAAGGAAGTATTACAAGATATACGATCATATCTTGTACATACGTAAGGGTGAAGATAGTAATATTTGGCGGGTATGCTGGCCCACCAAATACGTCACGGAAATAATAGACTACTACCATTTGGCGTATGGTCACTGTGGACCAAAGAAATGTACGGAAAAGCTGAGTGAAGTAGTGCATTTCAACAACATGTTAAAACGAGTTACTGACAGAGTGAAAACTTGCGATTTATGTCAGAAGGTGAAGGTTACCAACTGTACGAGTCGTGGTCCTATGCAAAGTATAAGGCCTAACGACACCTTTGAGTTACTGTGCGTGGACTTGTACGGACCTTTGCCCAAGTCATCAGGAAACTTTGCCTACATTTTAGTAGTGCTAGAAGCTTTTTCCAAGTTCATCAAACTATACCCGATTAGGAAAGCTACAGCCAAAGCGGTCTATAGCAAGCTGGTGAACGATTATTTTGTTCATATTGGTAAGCCCAAGGCGATTCTGTCAGACAATGGGGCACAATTTACTTCTAAGTTGTGGAATGAAGGCATGGAAAGTAATGGGGTCGAGGTGATCCATATTTCAGCTTATTGTCCGGCTGGGAATCCCGCTGAGAGGTATATGCGCGAGCTAGGCCGACTGTGCCGTACCTATTGCCATCACAACCATAGGGCATGGGGCAAATATGTAGCAGTATTTGAGAGAATTATGAACACCTTGAGACATGAATCTACGGGATTTTCTCCAGAGGAAATCCTGTTGGATGACAGAAGTAAAAGTTTAGTGGAAGAGATAATCAAATTCCCTCCACGGATTGACATTAGTATTGGTGTGAAAAAAGATCGTTTGCGAGAAGTAATGAAGCTTAAAGCCGATGCTCGCATACGTCGTCATGACGCTAAAGCGCGTTTTGCTAAGTTTGCGATCGGAGACTTAGTACTTGTAAAAGCTCATGAGAAATCGAGCGAGATAGACAATGAAATCTCTAAATTTAAGTTTGTTTATAATGGACCATATAAAGTCATTGGTATACCTCACACAAATGCTTATTGCTTAGAGTATCCAAGCTCTGGAAAGCTATTAGGTATTCGAAATATAGTAGATTTGAAATTGTACCAACCTAGGATCGATTAATACCACACAAAGGGTAATTTGTACAGTATGTAGATATAGAGTGTAAGATTTAAGGATGTGCCATGTGGCGATGCTTTTGCCTGACCTAGAGGTCATTAAAGAAGTTGTAATTAATAAGTAATTAATTTTGACTAAATGATTTAAGAGAGAGTGATTATTTATCAATTGAAAAATCCAAGCTGCTAATTTAAGTTTTCAGCTGAGTCACAGTAGATTAAGCAACGTAAATATGATTTTGTAACTAGCTGTAAGATTTCATGAATATGTGTTTTACTAGTCATTGCCGATGTACTTAGACGCTGTTTTAAGTTTCAGGCTAGTACATGCGTGTGATGATGGACAGTGTTGAGTTATCCACTGTGATATTATTAAGGGACTCCTTGAGATTACTCGGGAGTGAGTTTTTCCTAAAGAATTCAGTGAAACGGACGTTCTGGAAACGCCGTCACAAGGGCGAGTGAGATCAAGCGTGCCGCACACGCGGGCGCAACAATACTGGCGAGGCGAGCCGCTGTCGGCTCTTGTGCCGCTGTTGGCTCTTGTGCCGCTGTCGGCATTCTTTGTACTTGCGAGTACGAAAGGCGGAATAGTTTTTCTTCCCGGACAGCTGATGTGAAAGAATTCTGCTGTCAATATTTATGTTTTTTTTCGATCTACTGAATATTATTTTCTTGTTTAGCGTTAAGTGGAATCTCATGACGAGATATTAATTATGAAAAGGTTATGTAAAAATGTGTATTCTATGTAATTAATTATTAATTTGCGTATTTTGATCTACCTGTTTTTATGACCATGTACTCTGATTAATTTTGCAAATAGTATTCCATTTCTCATAGTGTTACGAATTTTAATGATTTTGGAATAGCTAAACCATTTTCTATATCTTCTATGAATTTTAATATGTTGTCAACCTGTTTTATTTTGTGCAAGATGACAGAGTGGAATAAGATTAGGAGTGTCCCCACTCAATTATTATGGTCTAAAAATTGATTTATGATTAATTAGACGAATGCTAAATTTTGTTGATGTTTTGAGCATATGCATTTCCGCTGTTTCTTTTTTGGGACATTTTCTGAGTCTGTTTACGTTACACGAACATCCTCAGACAATGTGGGGCACGTGTAACGCCGGAAATGCATATCCTCCTATTTCCATCTATTGTACTATTATTTTTTTCCTTGTTTTGTTACCTCAAGATATGACATTTCTGTCTCTTTATACATTGTAATTGTTTTACTGTTTGTATATATATATTTATGCACTTATGTCGATGTATAATTGGTTTGTTTCGTAAATATTATTTGTATTTTTACGCTGGGTCTTGCCTAGGGAAAACTGCTATCGAACGATTACATCGATAGGTCGTGTGAAGAATCAAAGTTTGTAGGGTCTTTGGTAGTGTTAACTCTGCCGCGTGGAGCGCGGGCGGAACAGAGGGAGTGAGGGTCTGGCGGGAGTAGCGAGTGGAGCAGGTGTTGTGTGACGCTCCCGCGAGTTGCCGCGCTTTCGGGGTTTGGCAGCATGTAATTGCGCTCGACTCGCGATGATAGTTTCTGACATGGTGTCGCGGACGGGAAGCATTAGCTGGCGCACATCAAGAGCCCGTTTCGCCTGGTGACCGTGTCGAGAAGAAGGCGCGCCAACATCCAGCTTCTGCAACAGCGACGGCCGACAATGAGTGACTGTCGCCACCTCCTCGATCGACGGCTTCAAACCTTCAATCAACCAACAAGGAAGACTAAAAGCACGTAAAGTTTCAGAACTGTATGGCAGACCTCAGCTTTTCAAATTGTTCCATTTGCCTCGCAAAATTACAGCAACTTAGCATGAACCTTTGTTGCTCATTGTCCCAATTGCATTGCCAAGCAGGGTCCCTTCCTTTTCCGAAATGAACCCGAGTGTCGTTGAAATTCAAACGCCAGCATTAAAATAATATAATTAGATTTCACTGCTTTAATTTCAAAGTTCAGTAGCTGGCTACAATATTTAGGTTACACGAGCACAAATTTAGAGTGCGAGCTTTGTTACCGTATTTTAGCTTACCTGTGACTGCAGCTCAGCTTGGTACGTACTACATTTTACTATTGTTAATTGTTCAGAATCATTTAATTCAAGATCAAAGTTAAATCTCTTATTTCTAAATTGCGTAGAGTCAAGTTGCTTTTGAAATGATTGTTGAGGTAGTCCAAGACTAACCGTATTTTACTGGATTTCGATGTGCTCCAGAAAGAAAGCTCACTATTAACTTCAGTCACTAAATTAACTTTCGATTTTCCGGTTTTATTAATTCTTTTGCTAAATTAAGTCAGAGTGTAGCGAAATTTATTACTTCTGACAAACTTTCAGTTTTCACACTACACGTGTCAACCTTCAGTTGCCACGCTTCTAGTGTTTATTATATGTGTAATAACCTTTCTTTTTCAGTTACTATAGTAATTGTCCTTAGGACTGGCGACCGTGATTTCCCCCAAATCTCAAATACCTAATTACCGCTAGTTAATTGTTAACGTAACGGCTGCACATTTACCTTCTTTATTAACTTTACCCCTTTTCAAAATTAATTTCCACCAGTTTCATTAGCACATTTCCTTTCATTTAGATGTAACCCTTTCCTCCCTCTTTACCGACAGATTAACTTCGGTGACGATTGCTTTTCCAAAACTCCCATTAGGTACACGCGGTTTCATTTTTCACTGTCATTAAGGTCGGCAAGTGAGGGGGAGGTTACAAGCAGATGTAAGTATTAAACCCTTAAATATTAGAAGTTTAAATTTAATTCATGTACATCATTTTACTGTTTGAATGAGGATCATTAAAATTATCCTCATTGAGTTTCATTAAAATTAATGAAACTCAAGTTTTTCTAATTACATTTTTGTAATGTGTTTATCTGACATGTTCCACACCCAGAAGGATTCCCTCTTTTATGGGTCTCTGGAATGAATAATTAATCTAATCTAATCTGTAATATTCACACGATTCCGTTTTTGGTCAAGCGTGAGCAATCGCAGAACCCATCTTGCGGATATCTTTCTAATGTCCAAATGTTTATGCAAAATATTATGTACCCGTTCATTCGAGATGCCTGTAGCACTAGCAATCTCACGCACCTTAACTCTTTTGTCGTCCATCACCATATCATGGATTTTATCAATGATTTCTGGAGTCGTAACCTCCACAGGGCGTCCAGAACGTTCAGCATCACTTGTGCCCATATAGCCACTCCGAAAATTTTGAGACCACTTATAAACTGTTCTGATCGAAGGTGCAGAGTCACCGTAATGTTTATCAAGCTTCTCTTTAGTCTCCTGAGGCGTTTTGCCTCTCATAAAGTAATGTTTAATCACCACACGATATTCTTTTTCGTCCATTTTTTGACAATCACTCGAATTCCTTGATTCGCACGAATGCCAGACACAAAGAAATAGACCAATATGGCTGAAACATGGTGTGCGTTCTTTCCAAAGCTGCTACTAACTAAACATGACCTCTATACGCGCCGGTGGTGCCATCTCTCGGACTTTTCAAACGCCCCTCGTATTACGTTAATTGGGTGCCATATGTTAACGGAAGCGGTGGGCCACTCTTTCAGAGTTCTTCGGAGGTTTTCAGGAGAGTTTTAAGAAGTCCTCTTTGCTGGTTTTTAGATCATCATCATCACCATCATCATCATCATTTAAGACTGATTATTCCTTTCAGCGTTCAGTCTGGAGCATAGCCCCCCTTATAAAATTCCTCCATGATCCCCTATTCAGTGCTAACATTGGTGCCTCTTCTGATGTTAAACCTATTACTTCAAAATCATTCTTAACCGAATCCAGATACCTTCTCCTTGGTCTTCCCCGACTCCTCCTACCCTCTACTGCTGAACCCATGAGTCTCTTGGGTAACCTTGCTTCTCCCATGCGTGTAACATGACCCCACCATCCAAGCCTGTTCGCCCTGACTGCTACATCTATAGAGTTCATTCTCAGTTTTTCTTTGATTTCCTCATTATGGACACCCTCTTGCCATTGTTCCCAATCTACTAGTATCTGCAACTTTCATATCCGTAACCTCAACCTTGTTGATAAGGTAACCTGAATCCACCCAACTTTCGCTCACATACAACAAAGTTGGTCGAAAGATTGAACGGTGCACAGATAACTTAGTCTTGGTACTGACTTCCTTCTTGCAGAAGAGAGTAGATCGTAGCTGAGCGCTCACTGCATTAGCTTTGCTACACCTCGCTTCCAGTTCTTTCACTATGTTGCGATCCTGTGAGAATATGCATCCTAAGTACTTGAAACCGTCCACCTGTTCTAACTTTGTTCCTCCTATTTGGCACTCAATCCGTTTATATCTCTTTCCCACTAACATTACTTTCGTTTTGGAGATGCTAATCTTCATACCATAGTCCTCACATTTCTGATCTAGCTCTGAAATATTACTTTGCAAACTTTCAATCGAATCTGCCATCACAACTAAGTCATCCGCATATGCAAGACTGCTTATTTTGTGTTCAAATATCTTAATCTCACCCAGTCAGTCTATTGTTTTCAACATATGATCCGTAAATAATATGAACAACAGTGGAGACAGGTTGCAGCCTTGTCTTACCCCTGAAACTACTCCGAACCATGAACTCAATTTACCGTCAACTCTAACTGCTGCCTGACTATCCATGTAAAGACCTTTAATTGCTTGCAAAAGTTTGCCTCCTATTCCATAATCCCGTAGAACAGGCAATAACTTCCTCCCAGGAACCCGGTCATATGCCTTTTCTACATCTATAAAGCATAAATACAATAACACTTCTCCATTATTTGCCGTAAGCCAAAGATCTGGTCCTGACAACCTCTAAGAGGCCTAAACCCACACTGATTTTCATCCAATTGGTCCTCAACTAACACTTGCACTCTCCTTTCAACAATACCTGAGAAGATTTTACCCACAACGCTGTAGTTGTTACAATCTTTTCTGTTTCCATGTATAAAGATTGGTGTGATTACTGCTTTTGTCCAGTCTGATGGAACCTGTCCCGACTCCCAGGCCATTTCAGTTATCCTGTGTAGCCATTTAAGACCTGAACTTCCACTGTATTTGAAGAGTTCCGACTTAATTTAATCCACCCCAGCTGCTTTATTGCACTGCAATCTATTGACCATTTTCTCCACTCCGTCAAATGTGATCCTATTTCCATCATCATTCCTATCCCATTGTACCTCGAAATCTGAAACATTACTGATCGTATTTTCACCTACATTGAGCAACTCTTCAAAATATTCCCTCCATCTGCCCAAGGCATCCACAGGATTCACCAGCAGTTTGCCTGACCTGTTCAAAATACTTGTCATTTCCTTCTTACCTCCATTTCGAAGACTGCTAATTACACTCCAGAATGGTTTTACAGCAGCTTGACCCAATGTCTCCAACCTGTTTCCTAAGTCTTCCCAAGATTTCTCCTTGGATGCTGCAATTATCTGTTTGGCTTTGTTTCTTTCTTCAACGAAACAAAGCCAAACAGATAATTGCAGCATCCGAGAAGAAAGACTGCTTATTTTAGGTGATGTGAAATATTTTATACACGTTGGTGAACAGTCATATTTATTTTGCTTGTTTAATTCTGGCATGTGACAGTAAACGAATGGTAGAATTAACAATTTTCCAATAAAATGAGTGTTTCAAATGACATTTGGTATTATTTCAAGAGAATTGATATGGACGCCAATTATACGTGATACATAATCAGTCCCTGTCTGCACTGAATTCTATGCCTCTTCCACTACACGAAGTTAATTGGAGCCAACAAAGTTCCCACTTTTGACATTGACAGTATTTTAAATAAGGTGTACCACAACGGGTACCGGGGGCTTGTATTTTTTCTTGATTGTCACCAACTAAGGAATAGGCTACTGTCTAAACTGCTACTATCATGCACCATCTGAAATCAGTTTTCTCTTTTGACTCATGCCTCCATAACTCGTGCCTGCGATAGACATACAGTATACTGCTCCTGCACTTCTATTACCCTCGGTCTCAGTATACCGTGTTGATTTCTCTTCCGAAATGAGTACAATGTAACGCGAAGCCAGCCGGTACCACCGGGCGTGGGCTCGCCGTTCACGTGGGAGGGCCGGCACAGCTGGCGGAAGCCTGTAACAGTGGGCCGGTGTTTGCTCGGGTGTCAGATAACGGCCAGCGCCAGGACACGTCTGCGCCGCCGTGACGGCCGCGCTCTGTCGCATAGCAACGCGCGCCAGTCACGCGCTTCCTGCTAAGCGCTTAGCTCGGCGCGTCTGCCTGTTCCCGCCACGGAGGTCGCCCAACGCCTGTGCCGCCTTCCGGCATGCGGGTCTACGCCCATTTCGAACCTGGCGTAGTACAGGTTTCTGAAATAACAGGTTTCTGAAATAACAGGTTTCTGAAATAACAGGTTTCTGAAATAACAGGTTTCTGAAATAACAGGTTTTGGGTTTCTCATTCCTATTACTTTCAGTAATGAACGTAGACTTTGAACAATGACTGAAAAATTCTAATGAAGTAGTGGGAATGGAGAACAGTGGTTTCTTTTAGTACTTTAAGATGAACATAGATGCGACCGCAAGAAACCTTTATTTTTGTGGTTACCGGTTTCGGTCAGTTTTTGACCATCTTCAGACCTCGAGCAATTGACGTTCGTGGAGTCGTAACGCCTGCTCCGTTCACCGTCAGAAATGATGGTCAAAAATAATTGGTCAAAAACTGACCGGACCCGGTAACCGCAAAAATAAAGGTTTCTTTCGGTCGAGACTGTTCATGTTAATTTTGAAGCAGTAGAAGATCACAATCCATATGGGGTCGACAATGCGGCAGAAATCGATCTCACTGTCTCCAGCAAACAATGTGTAGGTGAAGCAGACGGGTGCGACGACGGCGAGAGTGAGAGGTCACCAGTTGAGAACTTCTCTGCATTGTCCTTATTGCATGGCATCAATTTTCCGCCATGAAGTAACCACAAAATTAAGCGATCAGTCATAATCCCAAGTTTATAGCACGTCGGTAACATCTTAGGTGTACCATGCAAATTTACCTTCTCTTCCAAGGAATAATGTGGATGTTTTCTCCTTATATGATGTCATAAGTCCGTCGAACCTCCTTCAGTTCTCAATGTTTTAAAGATGGAGGAGCGTTGTACTTTGCTGTTATCGCACTTTGTAAAATACTTCCAAACTAAGAGTAGTACCATTCTGCAATGCAACAGTAACATTGTCTCGGCAATGCTGTACCGGTTCTTATCGGTTTGTGCTAGTCTATAGCTGTTGTAATTAATATAGCACTGATCGCTTTTCCTAGTGACTTTAATAACTGAACATTTCAGAGCAATGGAAAATATACCAATAAACATTACTCTTTAAAAAAAAAAAAAAAAGCCGGCCGCTGTGGCCGAGCGGTTCTAGGCGCTTCAGTCCAGAACCACGTGGCTGCTACGGTCGCAGGTTCGAATCCTGCCTTGGACATGGTTGTGTGTGATGTCCTTCGGTTAGTTAAGTTTAAGTAGTTATAAGTCTAGGGCACTGATACCCTCAGATGTTAAGTGCCATAGTGCTTAGAGCTATTTGAACCACTTTTTTAAAAAAAATTTTATTTAAAAAAACCAATAGTTTTACGACTGCTGCTACGGCAAACTGATACGCTATTTTTTTTACCCACTTATTAGTAAAAAATCCATGCTAAACTAGTCGGCAACGAAAAATGTATCTTGCAACTGGTACTTTTTTGGGTGTGTTGTTATCCTCTTCTTCTTCCTCAACTTGTGGAGTTTGTGAGCAGCGTTGTGGTCTAATGGCAATCTTATCTGACGTTCACATTTTGCCAACAAAGGCTGTGTCTTTTGAAGCAGTTTAAAAATTTCAGGTTTCGACTTCGCTGTGTCGTTCTCCGCCCTAACTTCCCCTCTATTAGAGCGGTGCACCTAGAAGAGTGACGTAGCAAATGTCCAATGCAACTACTGCGGCTCTCGCTGATTACTGTCGTTGAAGTACGTCCCTCTTATCTGTTTCTCAGTTAACTTCATTTGTTCTTTCAGTTGTCCACAGTATATTTAGTATCCGGCGCTAGCACAACATTTCCATTGTCTCCAATTGCACATTTGCCTCATTCAGCTGTGTCAAAGTTTCCGATCGATGTGTTGTCACGCTACAAACAAAATTTTCCGCAAAGTTTTTTTCGCTTTCTAGAACGTCAGGGGATTACGATTTTTGCTGAGTGCATCATTGGCCTGAGCAGCGTCAGTGTAGAAGTGTTTTTGCATACGCCCAGGTATACGAACACGTTTACATGTGCTGGTTTCCTGCCTTCCGACCAAAAGTTAACTTTGTCCTCCTTTCTTCAACTACATTCTTTTCCTTTGGTCTTTGTACACTGTCATAATCATTGGTTCATACACTTACGATCAGATTGTTTTCGATAACAGTTTATGACCTGTAGACTGCCGGCCGTTGTGGCCGAGCGGTTCTAGGCGCTTCAGTCTGGAACCGCGCGACCGCTACGGTCGCAGGTTCGAATCCTGCCTCGGGGATGGATGTGTGTGATGTCCTTAGGTTAGTTAGGTTTAAGTAGTTCTAAGTTCTAGGGGACTGATGACCTCAGATGTTAAGTCCCACAGTGCTCAGAACCATTTGAACCATTTTGAACCTGTAGACTCCTTCTGCTACGATCGTGTGTACAGACGATCGTAGAGGTATGGTATGTCACCTTGAAATTCTGTGTTCCATATTATTTCAGCTTGTTTTCGTAACTGGGCAAACGATGTTCCCACAAATGCTGACTGGATCAAGACTTCATGGTTGGTACGTGTGAATTTCGTCATGGCCAGGGAAGTTATAGGACATTACGCAAAAGCTAACTATGCCTCACTGATCTTACAGGAGTAGCAACACAGCGAGGTGTAGGATGTTCTGGATAAATCCTACACTGTTCTCTGTTTCCTCAACACTGTACCGCCATTGCGGGCTGTGCGTCGCATGTTATTATTCCCGCAATCAGACCTGTTAAGTCGCTGCCTGGTCTCCAGGGACAGTTGCTCCTTTCCTGTTTGACAATGCACTCAGAAACGACCATTACTGATTGTTTATCCCTCGCAGCGTTATAGTCGTAGATCTATATGTCAGTGCCGTTAGGAACTAGGAGAATGAACATCTGTATCTTCCCTGAAATAGCGAACCGGTACTTAGTCAGGTTCAGTTACGAGCTTATAGTTCTCATATTTGGCACGTGACTCTTAGTCTAACCGTAGCACGGTGTTTTGAATCGTTGGCCTTACCCTTCTCTGTCAGTTACCCACGCAGTTGTTATTTCTACACTTTCGCAGGTAGCCTATTAATTTTTATTTATTTTTTTAATCTTCCACTAGTGTGATAAGTGTCTCAATATCTCAGAATGTGTCCTACCAGCCGAACCCTTCATTTAGTCAAATTACGCCACGAATTGGCTTTCAGTAACTCGTCATTAGTTAGACGATTTATCCATCTAATCTTCAGCACTGTTCAGTAGCACCACACTTCAAAAGCTTATCGGCCACGTTTAATTTCTGGACAAGGCTACACTGCAGACAAATGCCTTTCTTCTATTTTTCCTCGCATTGACCTATGGATACACTCCTGGAAATTGAAATAAGAACACAGTGAATTCATTGTCCCAGGAAGGGGAAACTTAATTGACACATTCCTGGGGTCAGATGCATCACATGATCACACTAACAGAACCACAGGCACATAGACACAGGCAACAGAGCATCCACAATGTCGGCGCTAGTACAGTGTATATCCACCTTTCGCAGCAATGCAGGCTGCTATTCTCCCATGGAGACGATCGTAGAGATGCTGGATGTAGTCCTGTGGAACGGCTTGCCATGCCATTTCCACCTGGCGCCTCAGTTGGACCAGCGTTCGTGCTGGACGTGCAGACCGCGTGAGACGACGCTTCATCCAGTCCCAAACATGCTCAATGGGGGACAGATCCGGAGATCTTGCTGGCCAGGGTAGTTGACTTACACCTTCTAGAGCACGTTGGGTGGCACGGGATACATGCGGACGTGCATTGTCCTGTTGGAACAGCAAGTTCCCTTGCCGGTCTAGGAATGGTAGAACGATGGGTTCGATGACGGTTTGGATGTACCGTGCACTATTCAGTGTCCCCTCGACGATCACCAGTGGTGTACGGCCAGTGTAGGAGATCGCTCCCCACACCATGATGCCGGGTGTTGGCCCTGTGTGCCTCGGTCGTATGCAGTCCTGATTGTGGCGCTCACCTGCACGGCGCCAAACACGCATACGACCATCATTGGCACCAAGGCAGAAACGACTCTCATCGCTGAAGACGACACGTCTCCATTCGTCCCTCCATTCACGCCTGTCGCGACACCACTGGAGGCGGGCTGCACGATGTTGGGGCGTGAGCGGAAGACGGCCTAACGGTGTGCGGGACCGTAGCCCAGCTTCATGGAGACGGTTGCGAATGGTCCTCGCCGATACCCCAGGAGCAACAGTGTCCCTAATTTGCTGGGAAGTGGCGGTGCGGTCCCCTACGGCACTGCGTAGGATCCTACGGTCTTGGCGTGCATCCGTGCGTCGCTGCGGTCCGTTCCCAGGTCGACGGGCACGTGCACCTTCCGCCGACCACTGGCGACAACATCGATGTACTGTGGAGACCTCACGCCCCACGTGTTGAGCAATTCGGCGGTACGTCCACCCGGCCTCACGCATGCCCACTATACGCCCTCGCTCAAAGTCCGTCAACTGCACATACGGTTCACGTCCACGCTGTCGCGGCATGCTACCAGTGTTAAAGACTGCGATGGAGTTCCGTATGCCACGGCAAACTGGCTGACACTGACGGCGGCGGTGCACAAATGCTGCGCAGCTAGCGCCATTCGACGGCCAACACCGCGGTTCCTGGTGTGTCCGCTGTGCCGTGCGTGTGATCATTGCTTGTACAGCCCTCTCGCAGTGTCCGGAGCAAGTATGGTTGGTCTGACACACCGGTGTCAATGTGTTCTTTTTTCCATTTCCAGGAGTGTATTTCACACCAATTTCCTGCACCTTTCTGTGATTGCTACTTGCACTACGTAGAGTATTGTTGTGTTGGAATCAAAAATAGGCGAGAGGTGTGGATGTAGCTAATTAACATAGCGTTTCAGGTGTACACTGCAAAATCGCTACACCTTACTGGAACTCGGTAAGAATGTATATTAATGTATATAGTAAGGTCAGCGATCTGACCATTTTGAGGTCCTACATAACTAACATCGTTGAACTGCATGTATCTGTGTTTGATTTTCGGTTATCATCTGTTTTTAAACAAAGAAGCACAGCCTCCTTCCTATGAATTTCTTGCCTCACATCTTGCAAAACCTAAAAACGCCATTTTCTTGCTCTGTGTAATTTTATCGTTAGTTATAGAAGTAATGAACCTGAGCTATGTTTGTAGCTATTATAATATGCACTAGTATTCTTTACTAATAACGTTTAAAGCCTCTTTTCATGTTTCAGTTTTTAACAACGTTGGGAAGCTATGGGTTTGGTGTCTTGTCCATTACGCGCCGTCCATGCGCCATTGCATGCACACTTGCATTTTTTCGCAAGTCGAACTTTGCAATCTAAAATTCTTGTCATGAAGTCCGATTACTGTGTTCCTTTGTGTAACACACATTATTCTGCTGCATTGTATGTCACAATGTCATGGTTCGCCGCCACCAAACTTTTCTGCCCCCCAGTAAAGACTCTGCATCTGAGTACAACGGGGAAAAATTGGCCAGGTGTGGGTAGGACTTGCGCAATGACAAATTTAATTATGTTTATAGACAGTCCACCGATTCCGGGAATAGAGAATTTCAACGAATTTTGCCTGTTATCAACATTGATCTGGCAAGACACCGGTCCCAGGGGTTCCAAACCGTTACAGAATTATGTTTTAATTTCAACTTTGAAGTCGGATAACAAATGTCAAAAGAAATATTTTTTCTTGTGATACAATTACCAGTTACAATTTTCGGATTGTTTCCTTTACTTGTACTATGAAACCCTTATTCTTGCCAAATTTCATGACTACGTCAAGGGTTGGTACCAATAAATTTTTAGTGAGTGAGTTTGCGAGCATCTAAATATATGACAAAATCTTTCGATTGCCTCAACTTGGAAGTTTCACTTTTTCCGTCCATCAAAGGACTATTGGCCTCAGTGTGCGACAAATTTCATCTTAATTCGTCTATCGGTTCCTGAGAAGAATGGGTCTTAACAGACGGACGGACACAGATTCCGGTAGCAAATGACAAACATTTTTTTCGTGTGTCATAATTACAAATCAACAATTTTCAGAGTTTTTTTACTTTGCTTGTAGTGCAAAACCTTGCTTCTCGGCAAATTTTATGATCCTACCTTAACGGGAACGAGCCCGTAGATTTTGATGTCTGAGTTTGCGTTGTGAATATGAAAACATGTGCCAAGTGGGCGTATCTTTTGATTGCATTGACTTAGGAACTTCACTTTTTTACGTCGCCAGGCGACCGTAGACGTTAATATGTGACAAATGTCAACTTGATACTTCTACCCGTTCCTGAGAAATAATATTTTCAAAAGTCGGACGGACTGAGGTACGGAACCATTAAAATGATACCACCGGGTAAGAGAGCCACTTTAATCAAGTTGGAATTTAAATTTAATGGAAACTGAAACGCTATATATACTCTTTCTGTTGTCACTGTGCTGCAGCCCACTTCCGAACAATTGGCCTTCCGAAGAATTAAGCAAAAGCACTTCATTTCACATTTCATCCATTGTTTTGTAATGGGATGTATTACAGGGGCTAGGTTTGTGTTTGTAAAATGTAAACTTTCACGGGCGGAATTGTCACAATTAATAAAATTCTCTGGGCTATTATGCCGTGGTCGAAGTGATCTCACTTTAATACCCGACGTTTCGTCCCCATCTGGTGAGGACATTTTCAAGGGGGATCGTAGCTTTATTGTCCGAATCACACCCTGGCAGGCGTAGCCAGAGTGTGAATCGGACATTCAATAAAGCTATGATCCCACTTGAAAATGTCCTCTACAGATGGAATGAAACGTCGGGTTTTAAAGTGAAATCCTTTCGACCACCGCATAATAGCCCGGAATATTTTATTAACTGAGGTTTGTGTGTGTGTGTGTGTGTGTGTGTGTGTGTGTGTGTGTGTGTGTGCGTGTGTGTGTGTCGTACATGCAGATTAAAATTGTGATGCACAATTTAGTGTGTTAACTAAGACGTTCGTTTCAGTTTAATTTTATTATACGAATGCGTTTTTGCTATTGACCTCACTGTTGCTGCCAAGATAATGATCTTGATACTGTTCAAAATGGAACTGCAGTGTTTCTGACGCAGTTGTTCCCCTGATGCGGATGTAGGAATGATTGTGTTAACCACGAAGAACATCTCGAAATAGAGAGTATTGACGAGGAAGGAGAGAGTGAAGCCGTTTCCTGTTGCGGTTTGCCGGTAACCTGCCGGCTGCTCTCCGGCGGTCGCAGACCCGTGACGCACGCGGGAAACCTGCGGCAGGGAGCTGACGCACGAGGCGCTGCGCTGCTCTGCCCGACTTGGCTGGCTGGCCGCGCTAGATCGCCGGCCTGGAGCAACCTGGAGTGCATATCGTAGCGACTGCGCACCGCTCTCTCCGCGTCGAATAGCTGAAAGTGTGCCACCTGCAGCCGTGACGTCACTAGCGTCCCGCTCCCCATCCCCACACCTGCCACCTGTGGCACTAACTTGCGTCTGTTCCCGATTGCCTGCACAAGTAGACGCGGCGAAAATACAGGCGCCCAGTTGCGTTAACTGGTGTGGCGTTATGACATTACTCGGACTGCAGCGTCTGCGTCATCAACTTCACCCGCGCAAACGCCAGGTGTCAGGACACAGGCACTCGCCAATCAGCTCCTTCTGTCTACGAGGTGTCGCACAAAAAGCCGGCCCCGAGTATAGACTGCTTGCTAGTTACGCACGAGTTGTTGCCCGCCTCGAGCACATACAACAAATACGCTGAAGTGACGTAAGTCGTGGGATAGCGATATGCACACACACACACACACACACACACACACACACACACACACGCCGGCCGAAGTGGCCGTGCGGTTAAAGGAGCTGCAGTCTGGAACCGCAAGACCGCTACGGTCGCAGTTTCGAATCCTGCCTCGGGCATGGATGTTTGTGATGTCCTTAGGTTAGTTAGGTTTAACTAGTTCTAAGTTCTAGGGGACTAATGACCTCAGCAGTTGAGTCCCATAGTGCTCAGAGCCATTTGAACCAAACACACACACGATGTTTCCGTAAGAGAGTGCAAAAATGTACAGGACACAGTGAATGCTCCGCGGAACAATTTGAGGTAGGGAAACTGGTGTTGGAGAAGCCAGCTTAAGGAGATATAGAAGTAAACTTGTCTATCGCTTTGCCTAGCATTACCGTTTTCCAGCTTATTTACCTCTCACATGCGTATAAGTTTACACATACTATGCCGTTTATTTACAAGAAAATTCTTTATTTCTTGCAAGGAAACAAGGACGACGATACTGATTACTAGGAAGTCATGAATTAGGTTTTGTTTACTTTGTCAATCGTTTTTTATTCCAGTCTTTGATCACAATATCAATTCTTTAGACGATGACCATCGTCAGATCTTTTTTACACCATGTCCTAAAGTGATAAGGCCATAATGATGATGATGATGATGATTTGGTTTGTGGGGCGCTCAACTGCGCGGATATCAGCGCCCGTGCAAATTCCCAACCTTTTCTCAGCCCAATCTCGCCACTTTTCATGAATGATGATGAAATGATGAGGACAATACAAACACCCAGTCATCTCGAGGCAGGTGAAAATCCCTGACCCCGCCGGGAATCGAACCCGGGACCCGATGCTCGGGAAGCGAGAACGCGACCGCGAGACCACGAGCTGCGGACAAGGCCATAATGGCATCGTCAAAACATATAAATATAATCAGCACAGCATCGTCATATAGATATAAAATAAGGTGTAGAATAGGCCACATCGTCCACATAGTGATTATTGCAACTGTGCTGATTATATTTGTATGTTTTGACGATGCCATTATGGCCTTATCACTTTAGGACATGGTGTAAAAAAAACCTGAGTATAGTCATTACGGACTGAAACCGGTCATCGTCTAAAGAATTGATATTGTGATCAAAGACTGGAATAAAAAACATTTGACAGTATTGCATCACTGTTTGTATACACGACTATGTTGCAGTTGGTGATAGTTTATTTGTACATAAGGTGGCTTTGTGTATCGTATTTACGTTGTCCCATGCCAGAAATTGCTATGAATCTGCGACAGATCGATTCTACGCACAGTCTTCTTCAGAGACCTACAGTACAATACGATGGAGCGGCACCACTGGTGCAGTTTCGCAGAACTCACGGACATGCACCCTGCGTTTGGGGGAAATACGCTGCAAAGCTCTCGCTGCTGAAAGGCTGTACAGGGAACGATTTCGTAACAGGCATCATCCGTCACGACGAGTGTTTATTTCTCTCGATCGACGAATGCGGGACTGGTTCACTGGAAAGAAGAAACGAGGAACCTGGCAATTGAAAACCACTTGCTCACCCGATCTGCAATAGGACGTGCTGGAACGTGTTGCAGCGGACGAAGCTACAAGCACTCGGCGTATTGCACGTGGAATGGGCGCTGCACATACTAGCGTGTCTCGAATGCTCCACGAAAAACAATTGCACCCACATCACGCACAGAGGGTCCATGAAATGGTTGTGTTTGCACCAAGGGTCGCATTATGTCAGTGGTGGCTCAACAATAGATTGATCGACTAGATTTCCTCCATATAGTGATGAGTACTGACGCTGCGTGATCTGATCGTGGTGGTATTTCCAACAGCACGAATAGCCACGTCACTTCAGTGTGGATGTCGGCAACCATCTCAATGCTGCAGTTCCTGGATTGGAAGGGGAGATCCTATTCCATGGCCTGCGAGGTCACCTGACCCGAATCCCCTTCATTATTTCTTATGGAGATATCTAAAGTCACTTGTGTATGAGACCCTACTGGATACGGAGATGGAATTACATACTGGCCATTAAAATTGCTACACCACGAAGATGACGTGCTACAGACACGAAATTTAACCGACATGAAGACGATGCTGTGATATGGCGCTGGTGGCAACACCTACAATGTGCTGACATGAGGAAAGTTTCCAACCGATTTCTCATACGCAAACAGCAGTTGACCAGCGTTGCCTGGTGAAACGTTGTTGTGACGCCTCGTGTAAGGAGGAGAAATGCGTACCATCACGTTTCCGACTTTGATAAGGACATCGAAATAAGTGTCCAAGGAATAGAAAAGCAACTGGAATCACTCAATAGAGGAAAGTCCACTGGACCTGACGGGATACCAATTCGATTCTACACAGAGTACGCGAAAGAACTTGCCCCCCTTCTAACAGCCGTGTACCGCAAGTCTCTAGAGGAACGGAGGGTTCCAAATGATTGGAAAAGAGCACAGGTAGTCCCAGTCTTCAAGAAGGGCCGTCGAGCAGATGCGCAAAACTATAGACCTATATCTCTGACGTCGATCTGTTGTAGAATTTTAGAACATGTTTTTTGCTCGAGTATCATGTCGTTTTTGGAAACCCAGAATCTACTATGTAGGAATCAACATGGATTCCGGAAACAGCGATCGTGTGAGACCCAACTCGCTTTATTTGTTCATGAGACCCAGAAAATATTAGATACAGGCTCCCAGGTAGATGCTATTTTTCTTGACTTCCGGAAGGCGTTCGATACAGTTCCGCACTGTCGCCTGATAAACAAAGTAAGAGCCTACGGAATATCAGACCAGCTGTGTGGCTGGATTGAAGAGTTTTTAGCAAACAGAACACAGCATGTTGTTACCAATGGAGAGACGTCTACAGACGTTAAAGTAACCTCTGGCGTGCCACAGGGGAGTGTTATGGGACCATTGCTTTTCACAATATATATAAATGACCTAGTAGATAGTGTCGGAAGTTCCATGCGGCTTTTCGCGGATGATGCTGTAGTATACAGAGAAGTTGCAGCATTAGAAAATTGTAGCGAAATGCAGGAAGATCTGCAGCGGATAGGCACTTGGTGCAGGGAGTGGCAACTGACCCTTAACATAGACAAATGTAATGTATTGCGAATACATAGAAAGAAGGATCCTTTATTGTATGATTATATGATAGCGGAACAAACACTGGTAGCAGTTACTTCTGTAAAATATCTGGGAGTATGCGTGCGGAACGATTTGAAGTGGAATGATCATATAAAATTAATTGTTGGTAAGGCGGGTACCAGGTTGAGATTCATTGGGAGAGTGCTCAGAAAATGTAGTCCATCAACAAAGGAGGTGGCTTACAAAACACTCGTTCGACCTATACTTGAGTATTGCTCATCAGTGTGAGATCCGTACCAGATCGGTTTGACGGAGGAGATAGAGAAGATCCAAAGAAGAGCGGCGCGTTTCATCACAGGGTTATTTGGTAACCGTGAGAGCGTTACGGAGATGTTTAATAAACTCAAGTGGCAGACTCTGCAAGAGAGGCGCTCTGCATCGCGGTGTAGCTTGCTCGCCATGTTTCGAGAGGGTGCGTTTCTGGATGAGGTATCGAATATATTGCTTCTCCCTACTTATACCTCCCGAGGAGATCACGAATGTAAAATTAGAGAGATTAGAGCGCGCACGGAGGCTTTCAGACAGTCGTTCTTCCCGCGAACCATACGCGACTGGAACAGGAAAGGGAGGTAATGACAGTGGCACGTAAAGTGCCCTCCGCCACACACCGTTGGGTGGCTTGCGGAGTATAAATGTAGATGTAGATGTAGATGTAGATAAAGGTCGGATTGTAGCCTATCGCGATTGAGGTTTATCGTATCGCGACATTGCTGCTCGCGTTGGTCGAGATCCGATGACTGTTGAGTGGAGAGGAGCCTCGTGTAGCCGTAGATGTAGGTAACTTGCAGCAGTCCTCGGCAATTAAGAGGCCTACGTTAGTTGCAAAGTCTAGCAGAAATAAGCTTCTGCTGCTAGGTAGAGGTGTGGGCCAGCAGTTACAGGAAGTTTGGGGAGTGAGTACCAGTTCACCAGCATTGTGAAGCCTAGTGCAGGGTTGGCTCAGGTGACTGAAAGCATAGGGAAGTTATGCAAGAATTTAACAAAAGAGGATCAGGTAGTGATAGTGGGTGGAGCAGGGAACAGTCTCGATAGGGACGGGGAATATGTCAGTGGTGACTTGGTTAAGATAGCTACTCAAACTGATGGCACTAATGTGCATTTCGTGCAACTGTTTCAGCGTCATGATCGGCCTCACCTTAATGCGGCTGTTAGGCGCGTTAATGTGGGGCTGGGGAGGGCACTGATGGCGGAGGGCATGGATCACATCTCAGTGGTGCCAGTTGGGTCTATCAGTAGATGGGGTTTCACTAGGCATGGCCTGCACCTCAATAGGTATGGGAAGGGGAGGCTGGCTAAGCTCATAGGTGACAGTGTAGTGGGTGGTGGTGGTGGTAGTGGTATCACTCATGGAAAAATTCCTGTAGTAGTTGGTGTTAGAGCTGCACCTTTTTTTAGACTGAAGTCAGCTGATAGGTATACCTGCTTAAAGGAAGTGCCTCTAACGAAGGGCTCACCTCCAGAGGATGTAATGTTTCCAAGTAGAGAAGGAATTAGCATATTTCATCAAAATATAAGAGGTATTAGAGATAAAGTTAGTGAACTGTTAATAGATGTTAACTCTGAAATTATTTGTGTATCAGAGCACCACTTAAATAATTTGATAATTCAGAGACTTCCTTTACCAGGCTACAGATTAGCTGGCTGTTTCTCAAGGAGTTCCTTGCGGGGTGGGGGAGTGGCTCTGTACGGAAAAAACAGTATTTCATTTGAGTCCATAGACGTATCACGACACTGCACTGAACAGATATTTGAAAGTTGTGCAGCATTAGTTGAATTTAGTGAAACTAAACTTCTAATTGCTGTTGTTTATAGGTCCCCTAACTCCGACTTTAGAGCATTTTTGCTTAAGCTAGAGAGGGTTCTTGATTCACTTTGTAGGAAGTACCAGAAAGTAGTTATAGGTAGTGACTTCAATATTAATCTTGTACATGATTGTGCAAGAAAAAGGATGTTGGTAGATCTCCTACATTCATATGATCTGATGCAAACTGTGTTTTTTCCAGCTAGGGTGCAGGGGAACAGTAGCACAGTCATAGACAATATTTTCATTCATTCTTCATTACTAGAAGGGCATTCTGTTAGTAAAAGGGTGAATGGCCTTTTAGACCATGATGCACAAATTTTAACACTAAAAGGTTTTTGTACTCAAACCAATGTCGTATTTAATTACAAACTACGTAGGAAAGTTAATCCAACAGCAATAGAGAGTTTTTCAAAACTTGTCAAGGAACAAGAGTGGCAAGATGTTTATAGTGCCGATAATATAGATGATAAATACAATGTTTTCCATAACACATTTCTCATGCTCTTTGAGAGTTGCTTTCCATTAGAACATTCTAAACGGGGTACTAGCAGTAACGGACAGCGCGGTTGGCTGACTAGTGGGATAAGGATATCATGTAGAACAAAGCGGAAATTGTATCAGAATGTTAGAAGCAGTCACAACCAAGCTACAGTAGACCATTACAAACAGTATTGTAAGGTGCTTAAAAATGTTATTAGCAAGGCAAAAAGTATGTGGCATGCAAATAGAATAGCTAATTCACAGGATAAAATTAAAGCCATATGGTCAGTTGTGAAGGAAGTGTCTGGTCAGCAGCACAAGGTTGACGATATAAAGTCAGTTCGCAGTAATAATATTTCTGTTACTGACAAATCAGATATATGTACAGTATTTAACAACCATTTTCTGAGCATTGCTGGTGAATTAAATAAAAATTTAGTTTCGACAGGAAATCATATACATTTCTTAGCAAATGCCTTTCCGAGATTGACGTCTGAAATACTCCTCTGTGATATAGACAAGAGGGAGATTGAGTCAATAATTAAATCACTGAAGACTAAGGACTCTCATGGTTATGATGGAGTGTCTAGTGGAATATTAAAGTACTGTGCTGCACATGTTAGCCCTGTATTTAGCCACATTTGTAATTTTTCCTTTAGGAATTGTCAGTTTCCTGAGCGATTGAAGTACTCAGTAGTAAGGCCGCTTTATAAAAAGGGAGAAAGGGATAATGTAGACAATTTTAGACCTATTTCTATGCCATCAGTATTTGCAAAAGTTATCGAAAAGGCTGTGTATGTAAGGTTAATTCATCACTTTATATCACACGATTTGCTATCAAATGCACAGTTCCGCTTTAGAAGTCGTTTGACAACTGAAAATGCTATATTCTCTTTTCTCTGTGAGGTACTGGATGGGCTAAACAAAAAGTTTCGAACGCTTGGCGTATTTTTTGATTTAACAAAGCCATTTGACTGTGTTGATCTCACAATATTGCTCCAGAAGTTGGACCATTATGGAATAAGGGGAGTAGCTCACAATTGGTTCACCTCTTACTTTAGCAACAGGCAGCAAAAGGTCATTATTCACAATGTTGATAACGGCTGTGATGTGGGATCTGAGTGGGGTACTGTCAAGCAGGGTGTGCCCCAGGGATCAGTGTTGGGGCCGCTCCTGTTCCTTATTTATATAAATGATATGCCCTCTAGTATTATGGGTAACTCTAAAATATTTCTGTTTGCTGATGACACTAGATTGGTAGTAAAGGATGTTGTGTGCAACATTGACTCGGTTTCAAGTAGTGCAGTACATGACTTCAGTTCATGGCTTGTAGAAAATAAACTAACATTAAATCACAGTAAGACTCAGTTTTTACAGTTTCTAACACACAATTCAACAAAACCTCACGTTTTAATCTCACAGAACTGGCATATGATTAGTGAAACTGAACAGTTCAAATTCCTAGGTGTTCAGATAGATAGTAAGCTGTCGTGGAAAGCCCACGTTCAGGATCTTGTTCAAAGACTTAATACTGCCATTTTCACTATTCGAACGGTATCGAAAGTGAGTGGTACTTCGACACGTAAATTAGTCTACTTTGCTTATTTTCATTCACTTATGTCGTGTGGTATTATGTTTTGGGGTAACTCTTCCCATTCTAGAAGAATATTTTTGGCTCAGAAACAGGCGGTTCCGGCAATAAGTGGTGTGAGTTCACGAACCTCTTGTCGACCTCTGTTCACGAGTCTGGGTATTTTGACATTTGCCTCTCAATATGTATATTCCTTATTGTCGTTTCTTGTTACCAATATTAGTTTATTTCCAACAATAAGCAGCTTTCACTCGGTTAATACTCGGCAGAAATCAAACCTCCATTTGGATCGGACTTCCTTAACTCTTGTGCAAAAAGATGTGCGCTATACTGCTGCATCCATTTTCAATAAGCTGCCACTCGAATTCAAAAATCTTAGCAGTAATCCATGTGCTTTCAAATCGAAACTGAAGAGTATCCTCATGGGTCACTCCTTTTATTCTGTCGAGGAGTTCCTTGAAAAATTAAGCTGATTCTCATTGTATTGCTGATAGCGTTTGTTTATACTTATGGACTAATTTTCTTTCAGGTTCATGAACATTTATTTTTATCTGTTATTACTTTTATATTGTAAGTTCATGTACTGACACGTTCCATGACCTTGGAGATTTGCTCCTCAATTTGGTCCTACGGAACTTGACATGTAAATAAATAAATAAATAAATAAAAATATGGAATCTGTGGGTTCAGGAGGTTAATACGGAACGCCGTGCTGGATCACAACGGCCACGTATCACTAGCAGTCGAGATTACAGGCATCTTATCGGCATGGCTGTGACGGATCGTGCAGTCACGTCTATATCCCTGAGTCAACAGATGGGGACGTTTGAAAGACAACAAACATCTGCACGACCAGTTCGACGACGTTTGCAGCAGCATGGACTATCAGCTCGGAGACCATGGCTGCGGTTAACCTTGACGCTGCATCACAGACAGGAGCGCCTGCGATGGTGTACTCAACGACGAACCTGGGCCACGAATGGCAAAACGTCATTTTTTTCGGATGAATCCAGATTCTGTTTACAGCATCATGATGGTCGCATCCGTGTTTGGCGACATCGCGGTAAACGCACATTGGAAGCGTGTATTCGTCATCGCCATATTGGCGTATCACCCGCCGTGATTGTATGGGCTGCCATTGGTTACACGTCTCGGTCACCTCGTGTTCGCATTGACGGCACTTTGAACAGTGGACGTTACATTTCGGATGTGTTACGACCCGTGGCTCTACCCTTCATTCGATCTCTGCGAAACCCTACATTTCAGCAGGATAATGCACGAGCGCATGTTGCAGGTCCTGTACGGGCCTTTCTGGATACAGAAAATGTTCGACTGCTGCCCTGGCCATCACATTTTCCAGATCTCTTACCAATTGAAAACGTCTGGTCAATGGTGGTCGAGCAAAGGTTCGTCACAATACGCCAGTCACTACTCTTGATGAACCGTGGTATCGTGTTGAAGCTGCAAAGGCAGCTGTACCTGTACACGACATCCAAGCTCTTTTTTGAGTCAATGCCCAGGCGTATCGAGGCCGTTATTACGGCCAGAGGTGATTGTTCTGGGTATTGATTTCTCAGGATCTATGCACCCAAATTGCGTGAAAATGTAATCACATGGCAGTTCTAGTACAATACATTTGTCCAATGAATACCCGTTTATCATCTGAATTTCCTCTTGGTGTAGCAATTTTAATGGCCAGTAGTGTAGTTGCCAGAATTGTAGCTGCCTGTGATGTGATTCGAAAGACATCACAGACATTTGTCAGCGTGGGTCAGAATCTTGTTCGCCTGTGTCATGCTTGCATTAAGGTTGACGGCCGTCAGTTTCAGTGCATTTTGTAAGATACAGTACAAGTGGTACGCTCATTGTGTCAGTGATGGCACTTGCAGTTAACAGTAACTAATGGAAATAAAAAAAGTACACAGTAATGTGGTTTTATTCCTATCACTCCTTCTCCGACCCCAGGTTCCCTACTTCAAATTGTTCAGTGGGGCATCCTTTATGTGCTGTTAAACTTCTGCAGGCCCTCACAGAAACACCCTGTATACAGATGGCGGTAATATCGTGTACACTAAGTGTAAGGTGGCAGTGTGCTAGCGGAGCTGTCATTCGTACTCAGGTGATTCATGTGAAGTGATTTTCGATGTGATTATAGCCGGACGACGGCAATTAAGAGGCTTTGAACGCGGAATGGTAGTTGGGGCTAGACGCATGGGACATTCTGTTTCGGAAATCGTTAGAGAATTCCATATTTCTAGACACACAGCGTCAAGGGTGTTCCGAGAATATCAGCTTTCAGGCATAACCTCTCAGCACAGACAAGGCAGTAACCGACGACCTTCACTTAACGACAGAGAGCAGCGACGTTTTCGTAGCGTTGAGAGTTACATCAGAAAAGCAGCACTGCATGAAATAAGTGCAGACATCAATGTGGGACGTACGACGAACGTATCCATTAGGACAGAGCGGCGAAATATTGTGTTAATGGGCTATGGCAGCAGACGGCGACGCAAGTGCCTTTGATAACAGCACATCACCTGCAGCGCCTCTCCTGGGTTCGTGACCATATCGGTTGGACCCTTGACTAGAACACCGTGACCTGAACGGATGAGTCCCGATTTCAGCTGGTAAGAGCTGATGGTAGGGTTCGAGTGTAGCGCAGATCCCTTGAACCATCGTCCAAGCTGTCGACAAGGCACTGTGCAAGCTGGTGGTGCCTCCATAATGGCGTGGACCGTGTTTATATGGGCCCAATTGACCCGATCATTGACTGGAAATGTTTATGTTCTGCTTCTTGGAGACCGTTTGCAACCATTCGTGGACTTCACGTTCCCAAACAAGGATAGAATTTTTATGGATGACAATGTGCGATGTCAGCGAGCCACAGTTGTTTGCGATTGGTTTGAAGAGCATTCTGGACAATTCGAGCTAATGATTTGGCCACCCAAATCGTCCTACATGAATCCCATCGAGCATTTATGGGACATAATCGAGAAGTCAGTTCGTGCACGGAGTCCTGCATCGGCAACACATTCGCGATTATGGACGGCTTAAGAGGCAGCATGAGTCAATATTTCTGCAGGGGACTTCCGACGTCTTGTTGAGTCCGTGTCACGTCGAGTTGCTTGACTAGCCGGGGAAAAGGAGTTCCAACACGACATTAGGAGGTAATCCACGACTTTTGTCACCTCGGTGTAGATAAACATTTAACACGTAATTACATAATAAAGAAATAACAAATAAGCTAATGCAAAGGCCTATATTTACCGAACTAATCTGGTTCACAGTACATTAGGTCCTGAAAATCACCACCTTGTGCTTCAGTGCACCCTAACATGTTGATATACACTTTGCGCAAATCTGCTGAGTCACATCTCGTAATTTCAGGACGAATATTGTTCTTCAAGTCTTCTAATGTTAATGGGTTATTTGTTATGCTTTGCCCTTTAGACTGCCCAACACATAAGTCACAAGTGATGAGGTCCGGTGAACGCGGCGGCCACAATCCTTTGCTGACTGGTCTCTCTTCTGTGAACCTTTCATGAATTCGTGAGATTCAGGTCGCCCCATCCTCTTGAAAGAGAGCATACTTGCAATCATGAGGGGCCGCTTGTGCATAACATTTCTCAAAAATTCGCATATACACAGCACCGTCTACTGTTTCAAAAAATAAAGGTCCTACAGTCCTACTTCCTGACACGGCACACCAGGCTCCGATGTTTTTACCTTGTCGAGGTTCCTCATTAATCGTATAGGGGTTGTTTCCTGAAATACAGCAGCAGATCCAGCAACCCACTCTCAATTGTTTCACCTAGCCACGTATTGCCTTATTTTCCTCCTTAAGTTCTTGGACACATGTCATTTTATAGGACTTGAACCCCATAATAGTGTAAAACACGTTGCAAGACTTACACGAAAGATTCACGTGTTGCTACAATTTGAGTGTCGACTCTCGATCATTCGTGCTCAAATATCCGCAATCACAGCAGATGTTCGAACGGACGGGGCTCGGTTCTATTTTGCATTTTCAGGCTGACCCTGTAGTACGCCATTTTGTCACCAAATCCTGTATACTGCTCCTCTTTTTAGTACGGAAACGCCAGGAAATTTCTTTGCAAAAAAAGGTTTTCATAAATGAACCGCTAGACACGTACTCTCTCACTATTACGATTTTTCTCTGAAGTGGATACATCTCGCAGATATATTTGCTTGACACGTCTTAAACAAGTCGCAACGGCTTTCGTACCGACAATACAAAGCGCAGTCACAACAGCTTCAAAACAATAGGTGACAACTGGTGGGCGACAATGAGCAGTCTAGTACTCGGTGCCAGTTTTCGTGTACCAGCTATGCCTTCCCGCTGCTTCTCAATTCGGAGACTTTCAGAGTAATCCAGCTGAAGTTACTGACAAAAATGTTGGGTAGCTGTATTGCTGTTCCTGTGATATTCTGTTACCTCCACAGTGAAACCCGAACGTAAATAAATGGGTAGACATTGTGGCATAGAAATTAAAAGTTCTCAGTTTTTCAAAAATGTAATCTGAGTACTGATCCGATACACAACGTGGTATGTCGGTCAACAATTCATATAGAGCTAGCCGTTGCGCCAAAGAGCGAGTGCTTCTATCGCCTCGGGGGACGCAGTAGGACGCGTTTCACGTGATTGGTCGTCTTCAGACCTTATTCTGATGTCAGTAAAACAGTCAGTACTGGATGGGCAGCAAGCAGTACGTCAGCGTATTTAGCCCTGGCCAGGTCATGGATTACAGAGGCGTGAGACATCTCTCCGCGACACATACATAAAGTACGTGAAATGAATTCGCAGTTACGAATACGGACAGGCATCAGCTGTATAATGGAATGACGACAATGAAAATTTGTGCCGGACCGAAGCTCGAAGCCGGATTACGGTGCAGAATGAATTCTGGAAACATCCCCCAGGCCTTGGCTAAGCCATGTCTCCGTAATATCCTTTCTACCAGGAGTGCTAGTTCTGCAAGGTTCGCGGGAGAGTTTCTGTGAAGTTTGGAAGGTAGGAGACGAGGTATTGGCAGAATTCAAGCTGTGAGAACGGGTCATGAGTCGTGCTTGGATAGCTCAGGTGGTAGAGCACTTGCCCGCGAAAGGCAAAGATCCCGAGTTCGAGTCTCGACCCGGCACACAGTTTTAATCTGCCAGGAAGTTTCATATCAGCGCACACCCCACTGCAGAGTGAAAATCTCATTCAACGTCAGTTGTTGGCACAGGACAGAAGGAGTTGCTAAACTGGACTGAAGTATTATTTGTATGCACCAAGAGCACCTTAGGATTATTCGAAATGAGGCCGAGCAACTGGCATTGAATGCAGGAAAGAATCGTACGGAAGACATATGCGTTCCAGCAGGGGCTCTAATTACTGAAGTCAGAGACATGACCAAAAGAGGTTGGAGCAAAGCGCGGAAGACTAAAAATTTATATAACTGCACCTCGTGTAGTCGAATACCCACGTATACCGGATATTGCATGTGGAAAAGTGGGATTTCACGTCATTGCTGTGTGTCTGCACGCGAGTGTGTGCATCTCCATTTTGCTTATTTAAAAAGTAGTTTTTTTGGCCTTAGAGGCAGAGACTTGAGATGATTGTCTTGGTGTATCCGGTTCCAATAAAAAAATTAACAACGTACAAGAAGGTCGTTAACGAGGCACGTGACTAATGTGTTGGGCTGTATTCAAGTTGCTCAATTCCATACATCGTCGTTGTTTTTGCCAAATCTTTGCTTTATGCTACAGTTACTAAAAACAATCGAAATATTTTAGGTGGAATTAAGCGCTTCATTTTCAAGTTCGTCAGTTTCTCATGATTTTTGTGTCTATATATAGATTTCTAAATACTCTATGAAATAAATTACTTGACATTTATAGGGGCCATGGACTTTCTTAACGCGTCCCTCTAAGCTTCTAAATGAGTGTCCAGTGTTTTTTGCATCTACGGCTGCGACTGAATCTATGAATTAGTGGTATACGTAATAACAGACATATTGAGTACGTCTAGTGAAAATTGCTACAACTGAGTCCTTTGTAATATCTTGAGCAAGTTTTGTGTATTCCCATGGGTTTAATAAAATGTAAATCTTTCAACACGAAACATTATTTCATGTTAAAAGAGGCTCGTGTTAAACTGTATTTTCCATTTCGCCAACTGCACTACAGCACAGTAATTCGATTTCTTGCTAAAATTTACTGTTGTACGTAAATACTGTACATTGAAAGTCTATACACAGTATATAACTTTTTGCAAAAGATTGATATTGTTTATCCAACTTCAGAACGGAAGTAAGTGTAACGGCGATTCGTTTCTAAGACGATTTATAGGACACTGCGTGGTCGCGCCGTTTGAGGCGCCATGTCACTGATTGCGCGGCCCCTTCCGCCGGAGGTTCGAGTCCCTCCTCGGGCATAGGTGTGTGTGTGTGTGTGTGTGTGTGTGTGTGTGTGTGTGTGTGTGTGTGTGTGTGCGTGTGTGTGTGTGTTGTCTTTAGCGTAAGTTAGTTTAAGTAATGTGTAAGTCTAGGGACATATGACGTCAGCAGTTTGCTCCCTTAGGAATTCACACTCATTTGAACATTTTTGCCATTCCATATATTTTTGCCATTCGGCATAAAAAGGTAGAGTAATAGAGTACATGTATTTAAAGACAAAAAAAAACATGAGAAAATTTGACACAAAATTTGCTCATTTCGATACCAATCTTCGACATACTTATCACAGAATTCGGAAACAGAGAAGGGATTTAGTGATGGCAGCATTCAAAGACGAGCGGTGAAATAGCAACAGTAGCTGTAACGTTGTTCCATCCAACGAAAAAAAAAAGCGACTGTAGAAAATAAGTGTATTTGTTTGTTTTTGTGTTAAACGATTTCTGTCGCATGTTAAAAGAAAAAAATGGTGAAATTACATATTATTTCGACGGGATTTCCTACTGTTTGGTGATAACCGATTCTCCGCTTTAAGCGTTTACGCGTTACACATTTTCCACAATATTTTTTCCTGACTTATTGCATGAGGTGCGTGCTAATTTCTGCAGCAATTTGTTGCTTGTAGGCAAAGTTACTTTCACTTCCTGTGACCTGAAGCCGTTTGCTATTTTCCGAGAGATGAGACTGTACTCAGTTCACTTGCAGGTCTCTAATGTTGCGTTTGTACATTTGAGTTCTCAGAGTACAGCGATTGCCACTCAAATCAAGTACAAGAACACAACATTGTTTGTTATAAAAATAAGTTTATTCTCATAAATGTTACAAGATGCACAATAAGCTTTCTCACTGCTGCTCCCCGCTGGCTGAGACAAGCATCTGCTCGCAGCGGCATCTCAGGCTGCATGCCTAACCCAAAGGATCCCGTGAGGCCAGTGATTCCCAGCTTGGGGGTAATTATCCCTGAGGGGTAAAATGAAATTTTCTGAGCAATAATAACTAAACGATTCGATTCTGTTTGCGTGACACTAAATTATTTTCGAAAGAGCATTACCATTATCACAATTTTGTAAGACTCTAATATTGGTTATATAAGTTATCAATAATTCCTTTTTTGAATTAGTAGCATTAATGCATTGGAGGTTAAAGGTTCCTAACACAGTCCATATGTTGAACTTTGTCCTGTACATCGCTGACGATAAAGGTGAGACATACACGGGAGAAATGCTAAATATCTGAAGAAAATTTCTCCAAGTTGTAGATAGAACCTGCAGTAGTCCAGAAATTGCTTCATTACTCGCTTCGAAGCAAATAAATGAATCAATTGACAGCACGACACAGCAGTAACTACGTAAGGGCTGCTATAGTACTGTACACTGTATTATTATTATTTCTTTCCTTTCTCAGAAGTTATGTCTGGTTAAAAATGGAAAGTGACGCGGACCTTGATCAAGCGTGACTTCCTTTTAACTGTACGCTGTATGTTACATTGCATTTAGGAACTTTCGGGTAATTGAACATGTATCAATAATTACAGATTTCTGTAGTTGTATATATACGTTTGGATGTAGCTGTATTGCGTTGATGTACTGGTGGATATTGTGTGGTATGACTCCTGTAGTTGATAGTATAATTGCAATAATGTCAACTTTATCCTGATGCCACATGTCCTTGACTTCCTCAGCCAGTTGGACGTATTTATCAATTTTTTCTCCTGTTTTCTTCTGTATATTTTATATTGGAACAAATAAGCCCTTGGTCACAAATTTTGACTTAATATTTGTGACCGAGGGCTTATTTGTTCCAATATAATTCTGACAAAGTCACTGAACCTTAGCAGCTATGTTCAAAGTTTTCTGTATATTCGTTGTATTGGGTATGGATATTTCGATTAATTGTGTCAATTTCTTCTTTTTGTTGGTGAGTATGATGTCAGGTTTGTTATGTGGTGTTGTTTTATCTGTTATAATGGTTTTGTTCCAGTATAATTTGTATCCATCATTCTCCAGTACATTTTGTGGTGCATACTTGTATGTGGGAACGTGTTGTTTTATTAGTTTATATTGTATGGCAAGTTGTTGATGTATTTTTTTTGCTACATTGTGAAACAAAGCATTAACAGTCTGAAGTCGTCAAGTTTTTGCCAGTTCAGAATTAAGGATTACAGCCTTGAATTGATTTAGAAACAATAAGTATGCTGCACACATCTGAACGTGTTTGTTTTTAAATGGGGTTGAAGTGTGCAGGTCAAGCAAGTGCCACAATGAAGAGGAGTAATACAGGGGAAGCATGTTTTGAAACAAGTGTGTACCCTCACTGTGGATAGTAACATTTCTTTACTGAGGAGGAGTTGTGTGTAGCACTTGTGATGCACCACGAATTCTTTCGTCATAGATTTCCACGGGCACGTGCACACGCATACTAAACATCATTCAGCTGTCATCATTTTAAAACTAAAAGATGTAAGATGGCAAGAACTATGCCCCTTACATCAAGTCATTAAAGATCACCGAACTCACGTTGAGTGAACAGTAGGGCTGAACAAAAATGACTGACAAGGCACAATGCATCTTGCAGAGGGTGTAGTGTGGACGTATTGGAATAATTAATGTTGGGTGATGGTTTTAAAGTAATTCACATGACATGAAAACTTTGTGGAAACGCGTCAATTTACTGGAGGCTAGTTTATCCCAAGGAAGTATTCAGAGTTGACCACGGCTGGGCTAGGGAGCGGCGAAGGGAACCGACAATAGGCAGCTTAGGACGGGATGGCGCAAACTCTGAGAAAGCGGTAACGGGGCATGGCCTCCAGCTGCCTTAAGATGAGTGATAGTGAGGGGGGGGTGGTTGACCCCATGCTGGTGTACCGGGAAGCAGATGGAGAACTTGTACGCCTGTTGATAATTGTCCATCGTCCCGTTTTCAGTGAAACACTCGAGAAAGCCGCGCAAAGCTACGGTGGAGCAGTCAACAGAGGCCAAAATATGCGTGTTTGTGACTATAGCAACTTCATGCTGAATTCACGGTCCGCAAAGTCTGAAGTAAATCAGGTGAAGAGTGACAGAGTGAAATACGCCAGCCTTCGATGGGAACATAGGACCAAGGAATTTGAAGTACTCTCCTGGGAGTCAGAATTCCGGAAAAATTGGTGTTTTGTGCAGATGCTAACCTTGATGTGTGCCCTAGGAGCAGCTAAGTAGCAGGAGTTGAGAGGTAGGGAAATTTTGTGGGACTTTGTTCACTTCCCAGATCAGGCATCGGTCGGCGCTGGGAAGCGACACATAATTAACGCGGCTTGCGCTGCAATTGACGTAAGTGATTTTGCCGGAGGGGAAACCAAGGCGAAGAGCAGACTGGCAGAAGTCTCCGTAGAAGTCTTCCATTCCCAGCTTGCCTAGAGTGCCGACGTGGCGTTCTTTCCCGAACGATTGAGCTTGGAGATAGAAAGTTTTCGTTCAGCTATGTACTGAGCAGGATAGCTAGGAGTGAATAGACGAGTGCAGCCTTGCAGCACCACGAGGTCGGCCGACGTCCGCACAACGACGACGCCACGCCATGCTGAATTCAGTGATGTTTCACCCGCTCCGGCTTGAGGTGGGCCACTGATTAATTTGTTGAATCACGTCGGCAAAGTTTCCATGAGGGTTTCATGGGCCATGTATTGAAGAATTCTTCTCGCACTCCACATTACGCCTGGGTCAGTCGATAGGAATTACTTTTTATTTATCGCGCTTTACTCCACGCAAATGCAATTTATTACCACTGCCTGTTAGGAGAGTCATGAAATGTGATGATTGAAGGTCGTGAGTTAAAATAAATTTGTGCTAATCGACTGCATGTGTTTTCAATCAAGTAGTTGAAAGCCCAATTCACTTTCTTAATTAATTTTATGTTCAACATTTGCACCTGGTGTTCAATAGCTGAATATAACATCAATGTACACCCATTTTTAATTAAAAGGGATCAATTCTGAATCAATTAATGTCAACACTGCCACCGCAGTTCAATCAGGAGTTACAGGGCCTTATTACTTTATTTGCGTTATCTGACATTGCGGCAGTTTTGCACTCTCTGTTGATCTGTTAGTCAATTACCTAGGGTGCACACACGCCAAAACCAGATAAGTAACGGGTGGGTTGTTACAAAGTGTTATAAGAAAAGTTTATCACTCTACAGTTTAGTTCGGTGCTAAAGTTGGTGATACTGTAGGGGAAGGGGGGTGGGGGTTACTAGCTAATATTGCACTCAGGTGTAATCGTCTAAGACAGGTTGGGGACCACTGCATTAAGTTCACCCACCAAGTTCTAACTGTACTGGGAAAGCTTTGATTGTCTTTGTACACAGGCTATCTGGACAAGATCACCTAGTCAGTTTGCAAGATTCGGCATTAGATTTCGTTAGAAGCGGCTAAAGTGATTTAGAGAAGTCAGCAGACACCAAAAAAATAAAAATGCTGACCATACATGTAGTTGCGTCTTCTATTTTCACTGCAGAACCTGGATTTTCCTGTTTGTTTGCTATTCTTTCTTCCTTTTCTTTCTTCTTCTGCATTTTGTCTGCAGCAATGGTGATGCCTTTTCAGACTTTCTGGATAAAGTTGAGTGAGTAAGTTACCTGTAAAATAGATTTTTAGTCATACATGTTGACGACTGGATAGTAGGTAAATGAGGAACAACGTTCAGATGAGAGTAAAGTCTGCCACCTGAGAGTGAAATGGGCGCTGACGCGGAACTCCCCGTGGGAGACAGTACTGAACTGGGTCTCGAACCCGGATCTGCCGCTTTCGCTGTCAGCGCCCTCTGAGTGAGAGAAACGGAGAGTGGTTGAGAGGGACAGCGAACGGCGAGTGATAGCGTGGCTAAAGAGGAAGCCGGAGGCCAGTAAGAGGAACACTGAAGATAAAAATTGATAGCATCAGCCAACTTTTTGGCTTGCTTAAATAAATCTCTAGAACTGGAAAGAAATTTGTAAAAAGGCACGGTTTTTTCGACTCTTTTTTTAATGTTGCCTTCCAGCTCATTCTCCTATGTGTTAATCTTTTCATCTCTATACCACTGGCACACTCAATATCTTCGGCGGTCACCTCTTCCTTCGCTCCTCAGCGTCTCCCTCGCGGGATTCCATGTTATAGCGTGCGTATAGTCCATTTTCAGGGAATCATTTCTCGATTCTGTGTCAATATTTAATACCAGTAGAAGTTTTTTGATATACTAAGTTTTCTTTGCATGTGTTAGTCTACGTCGTATGTCCTCGCTTGCCTTAGATAACTAATGTACTGCTTTCGCTTCTTACAGCTACTACATATATTTGTTCGATTTTAATATTAATCATGTTTCTACTCTCCATTTGTCATTCTTCATCGCAATTCGAGTTAGAATATCTGTCAAAGATATACAGAACTAAGTGATGAAGTGTTCATTGTCATCAAGTACTCTACCCGTACCATTCATTACAGTTTATACGCCCGCTTACTTTCCATCAAAAAGATTACGTAGCTTGCAAATTTTAGCATTTGAATTTGGTTGCTTTGTATTTTTATTCGTCTTGAGAAATTTTATTTCACTTAATTTCATCACTGTTAAACAGTGCTAGCGATTAGGTGTGACCCTAAATTAAACTCTTATTAACACTCATTTGTCTTATTTAATATTTAACTTTTAATAGTTCCATCTGGCTAGTAGAGATAGTTCAGATCACTCATTTTCTTCATTTCCCCATCAGCCGTACGATTTCGAACGTCTTATTCTATCTTATAGTCGCAACGACTTTCTCCGTCTCCACAAATGCTATGAAGATACCGCAGTATGGTTTTTGGATAAAAACGCAGTGTCAAAAGAAAACAAGTTAAAAGTCACGAGTAGTAAATCTTTCAGACGTAAATATATTATCAAATTGTTTGAAAGTTTGCAATGATTCACTTTCGGAAGTGTAGTCGGAAGCACCTTACATCTGGTATTACACAACGAATGAAGTAGTGAACAATCATTTACACAGCTGTTGGATGACGCACTTACAGTACAATTGCTCAACACACATGAAGTGGCTTCGAAGCATCTGCTGTGTGCGTATTTAAATGACAGGTGTTCTGTCAGATAAGAAACAAACAACTCTTCACCGGTTTGTATGTCTTCTAACGGGGACTTTCCAATGTCTTATAATTGTTTTCTTTCAGTGATCATATCCGTGATGTAGTGAGTTTCGCAGTTCCCTGCGACAGATTTAGATCATTCTGGGATAGGATGGTCTTAATATTGGAATGCAAACTAGGCCGCAAGTACATAAAAAGCAATGATTAAAAAAGTCACTAAGTAGAAAGGATGCTGCGGAGACAAGGCTTAGCCATAGCCTGGGGGATGTTTCCAGAATTCATTCTGCACTCGTCAAGTGGACAATTTTGTACCATATTGTGACCTGCACATTTCATTCTTTTCATTTATTTTTGTCAACGCCATTCAAGCTGAAATTTAAAGGACGATCAAAAAGTTTGCGTTTGAGGACGTTGCCGCAGCGTATATGCAACTTAGCGCGACTCCGATGTGGATTCGAGTGTACATACGCCGTCATGTGGGCAATGGATTAGTGCGGCGTTCGTGTCTTTCGGACTTGCGTGGGGTAAATGTGGAAACGTGAGCTATGGCGACATTATTAGCAAATGCACCCAAACAGGACCAACGTGCTGGCTGCCATAGGAGAAACACTGGCAGACATCCATCGGAGAATGAAGAATGTATATGGGGCACCATGCGTGTCTAGAACCACCGTTACGGAACGGTGCGCGAAGTCCGTTCTGATCGCGATTCAACACAAAATGCCGGTCGATCTGGGAAGCCAGCCTCATCCATTACGGACAAGTGGGAGACACACGAGCACCCACCCTATAGTTCTGACCCCTCTTCAAGCGAATGTCAGGCCATCGGTCCCTTGAAAAAGGTGTTGAAGGGTCAATGATCTCTGTCGGAAGAGGGCGTGCCGCAGGCAGTAACGGACTTCTTCACGCAGCAGGACGCGGTATTTTACCAAACGGGTATCTTCAATCAGATGTGTCTAGTGGCTAGCGTTGCTACCTCTGGATCACGGGTTCCCGGGTCCAATTCCCGGCCGAATCGAGGATTTTCTTCGCCCGGGGACTGGGTGTTTGTGTTGTCCTCATCATCCCATAATCATTCGGGAAGCGGCGAGATTGGAACTGGAAAGCTTGGAAACTGTTTAATTGTTCAAATGTGTGTGAAACCTTATGGGACTTAACTGCTAATGTCATCAGTCCCTAAGCTTACACACTACTTAACCTAAATTATCCTAAGCACAAACACACACAACCATGCCCGAGGGAGGACTCGAACCTTCGCCGGGACCAGCCGCACAGTCCACGACTGCAGCGCCTTAGGCTTGGGAACATACGGGCGCTGATGATCTCAATGTTGAGCGCACCACAAACCGTCGTCGTCATCTTTAATCAGGTGCATCGGTGGGACGATTATCTCAACACTCACAGCGATTTTGCCTGATTGGCACACGGATTCTGGACTGTACGACCTTGGAACGGATATTATTTGATCGGCCTTATAAAAATGGATAGAACTGGACCCAACCCGTTATTTATAGTCCGTATCATACAGTTTATTAACACCTTAACGGAAAGTCAAAATATTTACTTCCAAAAAGATATCGATCACGAGATTATAAGGTCCGTAACTTATCCAGGTTTTTGTAGAGGCCTACCCTTGTCTCACTGTAGCAAAAAGTTGAAAATTAGACAATACGTAAATGATACGAAAAGAGGCTGCTGTAATGCCAACTCACTTTGACTCCACTGTACCCTGCGTATGAACTGCCAATTCGTTCGCAACAGCCGTATTCATTGAAATTCGAATATGGAAGTCGAATTTTTCCTCTGATAATCATCAGACGTCATAATGTCCTCTGTATTTAACAGCCATCAAATCGGCAACAATCTTGAAAATATGATGATACCTTCATAAATTATGTTTGAAAAATTACATCATTCTTGATCCTAGAAGGAAGTCTTCGAGGAATAATCTTCACTTCAGGAAGAGAAGAATAAAATGGCCGCGAAGGACACTGGAGATTCTGGATCCAAAAGCATATCGACGATGCAGCAACTGTTGCAAGTGTGGGTCGTAACTTCACAGCTAGTATCCTAAAATTTGTGGACTTCTTGGATCATTGTTACTAGTGTTTACATCTTCAAGTGTCATTTTCAGCTTACTCTACACACGAAATCAGAATCAGATGATGGTATTTCGATACAAGCCTTTATATAAACTACATTTACATTTCTCACAAAGCTTCCACCTCTCGGAACTCGTTGCTGGACAGGTAAGTACTGATCAATCTCATTACAGTCGTTGGCTTCTTTACCGAGCTTGTCACATTCTTATACTAATATTTTTACTAACGTTTCAGAGCGTCATCCATCACAGGCTGCTGTAGGAAACAACTTTAATTTGTAGAATATTTTAAATTCGCTTAGATTCGTTCTAGCATGTGAGAAGTATTGAAGTATTCAATTTACAAGAGCAGGAATAATTGCAACAGGCTGTCAGCATCACTGTCAAGAACAAGATACTAGGCTACGTAACACAGTTACAAATCATTGTTAAGTGGTGGGGAAGGCGGCAGGGTGGACGGGTGGACGACAAACGGAGCAGGAATACTCGCAGTGTACTTTTTAACCACGTGTAAAAGCAATGTGTCGGGAGGCTTGTCTTAAAAGACGATCGAGACTCAAATCTCCAGCTGACGATTATGAGCTCTAAATCATCTTTGATGAATCCGGTATTGTTCCTTCGATTGATTATCATCTTAATTTTCCACCGCTCTTGTCCATGTGCGCTTGTAGTCGACTATAATGACGCCGACAAGATGTTGAACCATAACATTTGTTTCGTCTTTAAATCATTCACTAAATATTAGTTTTAGGTTGTTGCCGTTATGTGAACAAATCGACTGGCCACATGGAATCACCAACAAGATCATATCTAATTCGTCTCCCCATCGTTAGCTGACTCGTCGATATATAAAAGTCCATTGGCTTCACTTGAATAACAAACAAACAAATCAAGGTGAGAAAGAAAGAGCAAAGGTTTTACCACATGTCTTCCATTTTTATTCTGATCAGTTCCATGATTAGCGGGAACAACAGGATGTGCAGAAGCATTTCTTAGTTCTAGCACTGATGTTTCAAAGTAGTAGAGAGTCCTTCAAGGAATCCACAGAGGACAAGCAACCTGTTGACTCGCTCCTTGGTCTGCCGCGACACGCGTACTGCTAATAACAGCGGGAGTTACGTCACAGCAGGTTGCTATGAGCGCATAACGGGTCGGCGGGCTTCCTTGTCGCTATGAGGCGCACCAGACGCGTGCGTGACCACCTCACAACCAGCGTCTCGCCCCTGTGGGAGCATGTTTCACGGGTGTCTTTAGACTTTATGGATCGTGTAATTCATAGTTGTCAGTTGTTCTCAACGGTTAACAATATACACCCTAAGACAAAAAAGACGACGCACCACGAAGGAAGTATCCGAAAGGGACAGAAATCGGTACGTGCGATATAGATGTGCAGACAAACAAATTACACTACTGGCCATTACAACTGCTACACCAAGAAGAAATGCAGATGATAAACGGGTATTCATTGGACAAAAATGATACACTAGAAGTGACATGTGATTAAATTTTAACGCAATTTGGGTGCATACATCCTGAGAAATCAGTACCCAGAACAACCACCTCTGGCCGTAATAACGGCCTTGATACGCCTCGGCATTGAGTCGAACAGAGCTTGGATGGCGTGTAGAGGTACAGCTGCGCGTGCAGCTTCAGCACGATACCACAGTTCATCAAGAGTAGTGACTGGCTATTGTGACGAGTCAGTTGCTCAGCCACCATTGACCAGACGTTTTCAGTTGGTGAGAGAACGGGAGAATGTGCTAGCGAAGGCAGCAGTGGAACATTTTTTGTATCCAGAAAGGCCCGTACAGGACATGCAACATGCGCTCGTGCATTATCCTGCTGAAATGTGGGGTTTCGCAAGGATCAAATGAAGGGTAGAGCCACGGGTCGTAACACATCTGAAACGTAACGTCCACTGTTCAAAGTGCCGTCAATGGGAACACGAGGTGACCGAGACGTGTAACCAATAGCACCCCATACCATCACGCCGGGTGATACGCCAGTATGGCGATGACGAATACATGCTTCCAATGTGCGTTCACCGCAATGTCGCCAAACACCGATGCGTCCATCATGATGCTGTAAACAGAACCTGGATTCATCCGAAAAAATGACGTTTTGCCATTTGTGCACCCAGGTTCGTCGTTGAGTACACCATCGCAGGCGCTCCTGTCTGTGATGCAGCGTCAAGGGTAACCGAAGCCATGGTCTCCGAGCTGATAGTCCATGCTGCTGCAAACGTCGTCGAACTGTTCGTGCAGGTGGTTGTTGTCTTGCAAACGTCCCCATCTGTTTGACTCAGGGATCGAGACGTGGCTGCACGATCCGTTACAGCCATGCGGATGAGATGCCTATCAACTCGACTGCTAGTGATACGAGGCCGTTGAGATCCAGCACGGTGTTCCGTATTTCGCTCCTGAACCCACCGATTCCATATTCTGCTAACAGTCATTGGATCTCGACCAACGCGAGCAGCAATGTCGCGATACGATAAACCGCAATCGCTATAGGCTACAATCCGACCTATATCAAAGTCGGGAACGTGATGGTACGCATTTCTCCTCCTTACACGAGGCATCATCACAACGTTTCACCAGGCAACGCCGGTCAACTGCTGTTTGTGTATGAGAAATCGGTTGAAAACTTTCCTCATGTCAGCACATTATAGGTGTCGCCACCAGAGCCAACCTTGTGGGAATGCTCTGAAAAGCTAATCATTTGCATATCACAGTATCTTCTTCCTGTCGGTTAAATTTCGCGTTTGTAGCACGACATCTTCGTGGTGTAGCAATTTTAATGGTCAGTAGTGTATTACAGTTTCAGGAAAAAATTCGATGATTCATTCAAGAGAAAGAGTTTAAAAAATCAAACGAGTCAATAACGCTTCGGCTCAAGCACGCAGTTATTCGGCTTGGCACTGAGTGGTAAAGTTGTTGGAAGACGTCCTAGGGGATACCGTGCCGAATTCTGTCCAGTTGGCGCTACACCGTCAAAATCGTTAGACGGTTGGAGGACCCACTCCATAATGCTCCAAAGATCTCAGTAGGGGAGAGATCCGGTGACCTAGATGGCCGAGGTCGGCTTTGGTAAGCACGAAGACAAGCGGTAGAAACTCTCGCCATGTGCGGGCGGGCATTAACTTGCTGAACATGTTAAAAACATTAATGAAAAATGATCTGAAACGATTGTCATATGTAAAAGAGATGGCATTTTTTACACCACTGAACCAAAGATGTTGCCTGAGTGCAAAATCGATTGTTAAGTAGGCGCGCCCGGAGCGCCGAGCGGAGAGGATCAGTTGCCGTAGCACTCTGTCGTATGTAGGATGTAATGCTTAAAGCTAGTAGCTAGCTGTGAGAAATTAATGGTTGGTCTATGGACGCGGCGTAATACAGTTTTTATAAAATGAAGTGATGAATTGATACTGTAACTGAAAAGTAAAGCAACTGGGACACATTTGTAAGGAACGAAATTTTGTTATTTTCGTCTAAAGCTGACATGGCGAGACCGTGGCTGTGTACAATTAATGTAGATTGATTCTTACAAAGAAGAAGACAGCAACCAGCCACTATTAATACTGCTATTTATTTAAGTAAATAGCGCCGTAACCGGTTTCGCACTGACAAGTTCATCATCAGACGGCTGTTCACGACATTTCCAAGATACACTTTACATAATTGCCAGTTTTCGATTATTATTCTTTCACTGTGGCGAAATATTCTTGGTGTGTTGGTGACCTACGCACCAAGAATATTTCGCCACGTTGGAAGAATAATAGTCGAAAACTGACGATTATGTAAAGTGTATCCTGTAAATCTCGTGAACAGCCGTCTGATGATGAACTTGTAAGTGCGAAACCGGTTACGGCGCTATTTACTTAAATAAATAGCAGTATTAATAGTGGCTGGTTGCTGTCTTCTTCTTTTTAAGAATCAATATACATTAATGAAATTTTATATATTTATTTTGAATTATGCAGCAATGCAGTGTGGAGTCCGCTAATTTTTATAGTATTGGCTCTTGAATGTAGGAACCAAGTATTTTCCATCAGATTTAAGGTGAAGTTTGATTAGGTACACCAGATTTGCAATACTTTGCGTATTTTGTAAAGCTGATAGTGCGAAGTTAAATTTTAAAATCTGTTTTGTCAAACGATCTCAGACCTTTGCCATGTAACAGTTATAGTGTTTTTAATTATGACAGTAAGTGATAATTGTAGAACAGTTGAAAAATTCACTGATTTTGAAGTTAATGTAAAATGTTTCATATCAGATTGTGTGAGGGTGAAACCTTATTTTGAATACAATTTTCAATCAGAAGCATTCGGTCTTAGCATATCCCCTTATCAGTGCCTCATCCTCTTCCATGTCGTGTTTATTTAAATCCAATGAATATTTTTTTAAAGAAAATATTTTTCAATCAGTGGCCGAAAAATATTAATGTGCTAGGATCAGAAAAGTATTAATGTTTTTAACATGTTCATTGCGGGAAACATTGCACAGCGCTGATCCAATATCCAAAATTATTAATGAAGTTTTGCAAGGTTATTCGTTTATCAACCAATCTACTTATATTATTTGTATGAAGCTGTGCTAAGATTGAATATTTTCTGTGCCTAGTGTGGAGAGAACAGCATACCAATATTACATCCGTTGCGACTCAAGAGCTAAGGAAAATTTATTTCATTGTTTATTTGCATAGGAAATTTTATCAGTTTATTGCACAGGGCCATAGAACTCGGTGCTCACGAGACTGAGTAAATTTCACAGGGATTGATTTCATTATACTCATTGCATACTGGTTTTCCAGAATAATTTGTTTAATTTGCTTTGGATTACAGTAAAACTGATCAAGCACACCATCTGCTCAACACCACATCACACGGTAAATTTGCGTAAGACAAACATTACGCATTGCATATTCCTTGGCAGACAAAAAACATCAAAACTTTTTATAAAGAACGTTACGCAGTGTTTCACTGTCAAAGAAAGGATACATTTTACTTCATGTATCGGGAAATTGTTTGGCTTACTATAACCTGAGAACTTTTTCTCATTTACAAGTTCTGTATAATCTGTTTCACCGAAATCCTGGAATTTAGTTTCTATGTTAACTACTACTTCAATTTCTGAATACTTGCTTCTGTTCCCTTAAAATTAGTTTCAGGTACTCCTACCGAATTTATAAGGGTCTTAGCTTCCACTAAGCATTTCAGAATAATTTCCTCACATCTTAGTCTTTCAACAGTCTTAATTCAGTTGCCAATTCCGAACTTACAGCGTCTTAGACCCACAGTTTTAGTTTATAAAATGTCAAACAAGACACCTGTATGTTGGAAAATCGAATTGTACAGCTGCAGTAGAAAAAGAAAAGTTTGATCATCCAGTATACTATTTAGCCTAGTTGCTTGATGTAAGGAATTATCCCACCCTTCATTGTTTATCACATCACTAAATCAGGTCTGTATAGCGAAGAATAATGATTTCTACAGCGCGTGAATGAAAATTGCACCTTGTTTCAGATGGAAGTGGTAGTTTACATTCCCTTTCCCCCAGGAGTTCACTTCTTTTACTGGAACGGCTAAAACATGCGTGAAATCCTGATAGATTTGCCGCAAAAAGTTTTACTTGCGTAATTTTTTTGCAAGCATAGAGGAGGACTAGGTTCAACAGATGTGCGTAGTACTGGATAGATAGAGCACGAGCATACTCTTGTTTCACACTAGAACGGACACCGTAATTTTTCCCAGCATTGCGCTGCCGCCATCATATGTTTGCGATATTAATTTATTTTTATCGGTATTATAACTGCTTTGCACTTACAAGAAAACAGTGGCTTTGCCTTATGCAGTCCGGTCTTTGCGTATGTCATAAACCCTAACAATTTCTCTTGTAATTCTCCTTATTCGTTACTTACAAAACGAAAAATTACATTCATTTGACTTCTAGTTGAGAAATCCGTTGTTTAGTCGGCTTGCACTGACATAAAAGGACTATTTTTAACTTCACTTGAAATCTGTTCATTAACAACATCTGTAATACAAACCATTAGCTCATTGTGTGTGTCGGAGGAAATGCCTTTAAATATTCTATCGGAGGTTAAATGGTTTTTCAGGTATGGTTCTTCTTCTGGCAAGAAATCCAAAAGTTACAAATAATTTCATTTATTCGCTGACATCTCAGATTCGTCATGATCTCGAAGAGCTAACTCTCGCCGTTCTGAAAAGTAGGTAGTCGAAATAAATCTCTTCATTATACTTCTGTTTCGATCAACCTTCTCATTATGTTCACCCAAGTTTCCAGGCGCGTGGCTTCTGAAAGAATATGATCAGTTCTCACCGTACCTAGCTGATTGTATTTAGCCGCTGCTGTGGTATGTGAAACGAAACATTCATGCTTTTTAGCTTTCGAAAGGAAATTTTGTAGATTCTCTTCGCCTGCTCCCCACATACGCCATTCAAAATCATCATTACCCATTCCAAATAGCGAAAGATAAAAACAAAAAGGATGGTTCCGTATAACGCTGCCATCTAACCACGGTTTTGAATTGTACCACTGTGTTTGGAAACGTCTCACAAATTTTCCATAAAATTTTCTAGTAGACTAGATATTGGCTTTCATTCTTTCACCAGGAGTTTATCTTCCAACGAAAGATGAGAGAAGAATGCAGATTTTTCAGTTGAAAACACTCAGTGGATCTTGTGATGAAATGAATTCTTCCATGGCAGTTTGAGGTAGTCAGCAATACCACGCTTACAAGATAATGATTTAAATATTAGACAACTTACAGTTTTTCTTTAGACACCACAATAAAAAAAAATTGACGATGACACCTCACACGTGATAGAGTATACCGAAATATGCTTCACTGATCAGTTAGTCACTACCACTACTTACTATATTTTAACTACAAAATGTACGTTCCAGGTTTCACCATAAGAATGTCTAATACTATTGATATGAAAACTTGAGACACGCTACAGAACTACCAATGTTTGAAAAAAGTAAATTTTAATCTGAAAAACAATCAAACTACATAGGTTCTTTTCGATCATGCTGTAACAACATCCAATGATGCATTCAAATTTATTTTCTGTGAATTATGAAAGTCTTCTTGTTCTTAGTCTTTAAATAAACACTAAAATTAAGAGTTAATGGTTTCACATTCTTCCCGGCTTGCTGCTAGCGCGCTAGACGAGGCGAAGTAATACTGTCTGTTAAGGACTTGTCATTGCAGTTAGGCGTGTATCTACCTGCTGGCGATAAGAAGATAAAAAGCAAATGCCAGCTTTCAGAAACCGTATCCACGCTGTAAAAACCACAGTCCGCCTAGTGTAAGAAACGGGCTTACTGCACATGCTCGTTACAATTACGGAGCTGCTATTGGTTGCAAAGCTAGAGGAGTGATACATTGTACTGGCGGGTGCATATTCGAAGTTCAAAAGTAAATTATTTGAAAACATTTACGAGGGTATATGGTCAGATCGGATTAAACTCAGTTGGGACGAATTATATTGTCATTTTCTGGGTAGGCTCAGCTTAGAGCCTTAATGGATGCTTCGCCACTGGCCCGGGATGGCATACCATGAAGGGCAACTTAACGGAGCGTAGATAATTGTGGAGGTACCGCCGTGCTGTAAGAATGCCGCGGATGCCAACCAAAGGCGTTCTGCTATGAAAAGAAATGGCACACCAGATCATCACCCCCCGTCGCCAGATCTATGGCGGGCGATAGTCAGAGTGGTATCCCATAGTTGTCCGGGGCAGTTCGAAGCGAAACTCATCACTGAAGACATTTCTATTCTAGTCATCGAGATACTAAAAAAAAAAAAAAAAAAAAAAAATTCAAATGGCTCTAAGCACTATAAGACTTAACATCTGAGGTCATCAGTCCTCTAGACTTAGAACTACTTAAACCTAACTAACCTAAGGACATCACACACATTCATGCCTGAGGCAGGATTCGAACTTGCGACCGTAGCAGCAACGCGGTTCCGGACTGAAGCGCCTAGAACCGCTCGGCCACAGGGGCCAGACCGAAGAATTGTCTGGAGGTGCCCTGCACAGCGGAAAGATGCCAACGTGGCTGTCGCCCGCATATGGCCCGACAATTATGAGTGATGGTCTGGGGTGCCCCTTTTGTTATCCACACCATACTTAGCTAGAGTGGTACGCCGGCGATGTTCTACTCACAGTTTTGTTGCCCTTCACGGCAAGCCATTTTGGGCTGACATTTCAGCAAGATTACTCCCGCCCGCACGCGGCGAGAGTTTATTGCTTGTCTTTGTGCTTTCCAAACCCTACTTTCGCCAGCAAGGTTGCCAGATCTCTTCCCGGTTGAGAATATTTTGAGCTTTACAGGCAGGGCCCTCCAACGAGCTCAGGGTTTTGTCGACCTAAAGCACCAATTGGACAGAATTTGCCGCTATATCCCTCATGGCGACATCCGACAATAACTGCTTGCATAAGAACCAGAAGACGACAAACACGTTATTAATTTAGTCAATTTGTGAACCTCAGTCCCTTGAATAAATCATCGAATTTATCTGAAAATGTAACCATTTGTTTGTCCCTACATATGCATCATACCTACTGATTTCCGTCCTATTCGGATAATTCCTACTAAGTGCGTCGTTTTTTTGTCTTAGGTGTATATGACGGTTCTGTACTCACAAAACTAAATTTCAAACACAATTAAGCCATTTACTACAAAACCTTCTTCCACAGACCAATGCCAAATGTATATGGTCCATCATCTTTAATTTGGATTGTTATAAAAGTTTAAAAATTGTTTAACCTTCCAGTGACTTACAACAGCGATACAAGTCACGTAGCCAAACTGTTTAGTAATAATATTACTGGTATTAAAAAAAATATATTATCATACTTTTTAATCACGTTTGTTGGGAGCAAAGTTTCTGAAATTGTAAAATAGTGCGTAGAAAATTTTTGCTTGCTTAATAGAGAATTTGTGTCCACCAACCAGCATCAGATTCCCATCACCCCGACGGCATTGGTTTGACGCCAGTGAACTATCTCAAAATTCCAGTTTGCGTAATACTTTGGCCGGATACTGATAGAAACGATCGATAACAGAGATCTCAGGGCCACTGAAATAAAAGTTTGATAAAGTAAATGCCGATTGAACATTAGTAGCGTTCGGCTGTGGCCACCAAACAAGTCATGGGCAACTCTCCTTCGCTGCAGCCTGAAAAAGTTCTAAAATCCAACATAATAAATTGAGATGTGGCATTAATGAAAGAGGAAAGGATGTTTCTTGATTCAAACACGGCTGTTATCATTAAATTAACGTAATTATTTAACCAAAAGAAGTTACAGATACCAGAGCAACTCTTATATTTGATGAGACAGCAATCAAAAACGAGAGAAAGAGAGAGAGAGAGAAAGAGAGAGAGAGAGAGAGCGCATAGCTCGTGCTTTCGTACAGTCAAAACAAATTACGGCGCCTGCCTTCAAGTTGCTTTACTGAACATCTTTTAACAAGTTTCGATATACAAACATATCTCTGGAACATTCTTTATATGAGAAATATAAAAATACATTTTTGTATTAAATTATGACCTTTTCTTCTTACATTATAGATTTTTTTACACAAACCAATTTTTTTCGTAATGTCTTTTAGCATCAATAAAACGTTTGGGGCATATTTTATTAATTATTCAAAAAAGCAACACTTCCGTAAGTAGTGGGGAGCAGGCGTGGTAACTGCGACGATAAATAATCTCCCGCACTCGCTTCACTTACTTGTACTCTCGCAGCTCATGCACAATGCGTTGGGCATAGAGTGCGTTTAACTGAAATCTGATCTGGCAAAGATACAGTTGTCCTCCCTGTGGTAGGACAGCGATATTATTGGGCGGGGGTGGGAGGGGGGGGGGGTAGAGCCAGTGGTTCTACGTCCCTACATTTCATTGCCCCTTGAACGCTTGCTTCTTATAGTGTCGTGGGGTTTCCTACGAGCAGTGGCGCACTAAACCTGTCTGAGGCCCAGCCCAGCAAAACGGATTGAGGCTCCCCTTGCTGCCCCCTCCTTCCCTCCTCGCCACACAGGAGTTCTCCGAGTGTTTCAAACGCAAACGGAAGGAAGTCCCACATTGCTTATCATCTTCATTTTGTGTCGCGATAATTTACAAGGTATAACGTTATTTTACGACACCGAAAGTGACTGCTCTCGTGACCTCGTTGCTATTATTTAATAACTATGTAGCCCCAAATCTATTATTTATGTTTCGCAATTAAGTCGGCATAGAGCGAGCGGGGTGTATAAAAATGAATCCCTATTTCCCAAACGAAGAGGAAGGTCACTGTCTACATAAAACTTCGTTCAGTGCATGGTGGTGGGTACGTTACTTACGGATTTCAACAAAAGCCACAGTGTTGCTCCGATCTTCATGAAATTTTGTACATTTGATCTTCAAAACAAGTGGAACCTCATCGTCTACGTGGAATTCCATACGGTGCATTGCGGAGGGTACCTTACAACAGAATTACACACCATTTGACTGATCAGCTTGGGAGTTGGCTCATGTATGAATGTTTTCGTGGTGAAGGCATTTATACAAGCCAACGTAAGCTGGATGGCGGGGGGTTGGCCTACCTTTAAATAAATTCAACATCGTTTCGTCAATCAGCATGAAAGTTGGCAGATATACATATTTTTTCACAGACAGAGAAAGAGGAGATAGCATGACGGAGGCGGAGGAGGAGATATACGGAGAGAGGAGAACGTGAGGTGGGTGTGGAGGGGGCAGGAGGTGCATCCAGAGAAGTGATAGCAGATTAAAAGAGAGAGGGAGCAACAGGTAAACAGAGAAAGGGGGAAGGTGGTGAATGACTAATGGAACACTGTAATTAATACATAAATTAGAGGTGTCATTGTGAATTTGACGTACTATTACAAAAAGCGGAGGAGGAGGTGGACAGAGACGGAAAGATAGATGGAGAAGGAGAGGTAGATGAAGTGTTGTGAGAGAGGGGGCAGATGGAGGAGACGGAAAGAGAAATGGATGGGCGGAAGGAGGAGGTGGATAGAGAGACGAGATAGGACTAAATGGACGAAAGAGGTAAGGGAAGAGGGGATGAACTGACACAAAACTGGGGTGAATAAATATCTGGGCAACGTCGGGTTTACTGTTAGTAATTAGATAAAGATTTACGCGACAATGGGCGTGTTCATCTGAAAGAAATTATAGATTATTTTCCTATGGTTAGATGCGGCGTTTAAAGTCTCGATAACTGGAGTGTTGTTCTTGATGTCTACACACGATAAAATTCGATGCGTAATATAGATGACTCCACCAAAGTTCATCTAGTTGGAATTTCATCTTTATAAAATGAACTACATAATAATCAGCTGAAAAATGCTCCTGTTGGAGCACAATAAAGGCAAATATTATCGTGTTTAAAAGACTCTGACAGAAAAGTGGGCAACCAGCTGTCTGAGTCCTCATTCCGCCTTCCTCACCAAAAATTCTGAAAGCTTCACACGACGAGTGACCATGTTATGTAAGAAATTTACCAAGTAAAATTTCTGTTTAGTTGAGTTAAAGATTCAATAAATAGCAGATTTTGTATTGTTGTTGTTGTAGTTGTAGTTGTGGTCTTCAGTCCTGAGACTGGTTTGATGCAGCTCTCCGAGCTACTCTATCCTGTACAAGCTTCTTCATCTCCCAGTACTTACTGCAACCTACATCCTTCTGAATCTGCTTAGTGTATTCATCTCTTGGACTCCCTCAACGATTTTTACTCTCCACGCTGCCCTCCAATGCTAAATTTGTGATCCCTTTGTGGCCCAGAACATGTCCTATCAACCGGTCTCTTCTTCTTCTCAAGTTGTGCCACCAACTCCTCTTCTCCCCAATGCTATTCAATACCTGCTCATTAGTTAAGTGATCTACCCATCTAATCTTCAGCATTCTTCTGTAGCACCACATTTCGAAAGCTTCTATTCTCTTCTTGTCCAAGCTATTTATCGTCCATGTTTCACTTCCATACATGGCTATACTCCATACAAATACTTTCAGAAACGACTTCCTGACACTTAAATCTATACTCGATGTTGCCGGTGGGAGTGGCCGAGCAGTTCTAGGCGCTACAGTCTGGAACCGCGTTGCTGCTACGGTCGCAGGTTCGAATACTGCCTCGGGCATGGATGTGTGTGATGTCCTTAGGTTAGTTAGGTTTAAATAGTTCTAAGTTCTAGGGGACTGATGACCTCAGAAGTTAAGTCCCATAATGCTCAGAGCGATTTGAGCCATATTCTCGATGTTAACAAATTTCTCTTCTTCAGAAACGCTTTCTTTGCCATTGCCAGTCTACCTTTTATATCCTCTCTACTTCGACCATCATCAGTTATTTTGCTCCCCAAATAGATAAACTCCTTTACTACTTAAGTGTCTCATTTCCTAATCTAAGTCCCTCAGCATCACCCGACTTAATTCGACTACATTCCATTATCCTCGTTTTGCTTTTGTTGATGTTCATCTTATATCCTCCTTTCGAGACACTGTCCAGTCCGTTCAACTGCTCTTCCAAGTCCTTTGCTGTCTCTGACAGAATTACAATGTCATCGGTGACCCTCAAAGTCTTTATTTCTTCTCCATGGATTTTAATACCTACTCCGAACTTTTCTTTTGTTTCCTTTAATCCTTGCTCAATATACAGATTGAATAGCATCGGGGAGAGGCTACAACCCTGTCTCACTCCCTTTCCAACCATTGCTTCCCTTTCATGCCCCTGACTCATATAACTGCCATCTGGTTTCTGTACAAATTGTAAATAGCATTTCGCTCTCTGTATTTTACCCCTTCCACGTTTAGAATTTGAAAGAGAGTATTCCAGTCAACATTGTAAAAGCTTTCTCTAAGTCTACAAATGCAAGAAACGTAGGTTTGCCTTTCCTTAATCTTTTTTCTTAAATAAGTCGTAGGGTCAGTATTGCCTCACGTGTTCCAACATTTCTACGGAATCCAAACTGATATTCCCCGAGGTCGGCTTCTACCAGTCGGCTTCTACCAGTTAGTATTTTGCAGCTGTGACTTATTAAACTGATAGTTCGGTAATTTCCACATCTGTCAACACCTGCTTTCTTTGGGATTGGAATTATTATATTCTTCTTGAAATCTGAGGGTATTTCGCCTGTCCCATACATCTTGCTCACCAGATGGTGGAGTTTTGTCAGGACTGGCTCTCCTAAGGCCGTCAGTAGTTCTAATGGAATGTTGTCTACTTCTGGGGCCTTGTTTCGACTCAGGTCTTTCAGTGATCTGTCAAACTCTTCACGCAGTATCGTATCTCCCATTTCATCTTCATCTACATCCTCTTCCATTTCCATAATATTATCCAAGTACATCGCCCTTGTATAGACGCTCTATATACTCCTTCCACCTTTCTGCTTTCCCTTCTTTACTTAGAACTGGGTTTCCATCTGAGCTCTTGGTATTCATACAAGTCGTTCTCGTTTCTCCAAAGGTCTCTTTAATTTTCCTGTAGGCAGTATCTATCTTACCCCTAGTGAGATAAGCCTCTACATCCTTGCATTTGTCCTCTAGCCATACCTGCTTAGCCATTTTGCACTTCCTGCCGATCTCATTTTTGAGACGTTTGTATTCCTTTTTGTCTGCTTCATTTGCTGCATTTTTATATTTTCTCCTTTCATCAATTAAATTCAATATTTCTTCTGTTACCCAAGGATTTCTACTAGCCCTCGTCTTTTTACCAACTTGATCCTCTGATGCCTTCACTACTTCATCCCTCAGAGCTGCCCATTCTTCTTCTACTGTGTTTCTTTCCCCCATTCGTGATAATTGTTCCCTTATGCTCCCCCTGAAACTCTTTACAACCTCTGGTTTAGTCAGTTTATCCAGGTCCCGTCTTCTTAAATTCCCACCGTTTTGCAGTTTCTTCAGTTTTAATCTACAGTTCATAACCAATAGATGCTGGTCTGAGTCCTCATCTGCCCCTGGAAATGTCTTAGAATTTAATACCTGGTTCTTGAATCTCTGTCTTACCATTATATAATCTATCTGATACCTTCTAGTATCTCCAGGATGCTTCCACGTGTACAATCTTCTTTTATGATTCTTGAACCAAGTGTTAGCTATGATTAAGTTATGCTCTGTGCAAAATTCTACCAGACGACTTCCTCTTTCATTTCTTATCCCCAATCCATATTCACCTACTATATTTCCTTCTCTTCCTCTTCCTACTCTCGAATTCCAGTCACCCGTGACTATTAAATGTTCGTCTCCCTTCACGACCCGAAAAATATTGTTTATCTCATCATACATTTCATCAATTTCTTCATCATCTGCAGAGCTAGTTGGAATATAAACGTTTACTACTGTAGTAGGCGTGGGCTTCGTGTCTATCTTGGCCACAATAATGCGTTCACTATGCTGTTTGTAGTAGCTTACCCGCACTCCTATTTTTTTATTCATTGTTAAACCTACTCCTGCATTACCCCTATATAATTTTGTATTTATAACCCTGTATTCACCTGACCGAAAGTCTTGTTCCTCCTGCCACCTAACTTCACTAATTCCCACTATATCTAACTTTAATCTATCCATTTCCCTTTTTAAATTTTCTAACCTACCTGCCTGATTAAGGGATCTGACATTCCACTCTTCGATCCGTAGAACGCCAGTTTTCTTTCTTCTGATCACGACGTCCTCTTGAGTGGTCCCCGCCCGGAGATCCGAATGGGGGACTATTTTACCTCCGGAATATTTTACCCAAGAGGACGCCATCACCATTTAATCACACAGTGAAGCTGCATGCCCTCGGGAATAATTACGGCTGTAGTTTCCCCTTGCTTTCAGCCGTTCGCAGTACCAGCACAGCAAGGCCGTTTTGGTTAGTGTTACAAGGCCAGATCAATCAATCATCCAGACTGTTGTCCCAACAACCACTGAAAAGGCTGCTGCCCCTCTTCAGGAACCACATGTTTGTCTGGCCTCTCAACAGATACTCCTCCGTTGCGGTTGCACCTACGATAAGGCCATCTGTATCGCTGAGGCATGCAAGCCTCCCCACCAAAGGCAAGGTCCATGGTTCATGGGAGGGGAATTTTGCATTAGAACTTTAGAAATACCGTTAAAAGCATACTTTTGTGAATGAGATCCACCAAATACAAATAATTAGTTTCGTATGACATATATGACGAAACTCCAGAATCGCCAAGTTAACTTTGCGAAATTATTGATGCTGGTAAAATGTGTGCTTGATTTACACATACCGTTTTGAAATATCAATATTTTTAAGGCCCACTGCAAACTCCAGAATTTTTCACACAGAACATCACGGTAAATTTTTTATCATCCAACTTTTCGACCTCTAGACCCCCTCCGTGGTGACGCTCGTGTTTCCGACTACAAATAAATATCGTAACCATGAACTTTCCGACTGACATGAAAATAAGAACATCCCTTCACATTTTATCCAGGCTTAGGACTGGCTATGCACGTAGCACATAGGCATGTTTAAAATTTTTTTTCTTTCATTTTTCATTTTATTTAGTTTTTGTTGTTTTTGCTGTTGTTGTTCAACATTACAATAGCAAATTGAAGACCTTTTTTCCTTATGAAACGTAATTTCTTATTCAATTTTTTGTAAAAAGTCTAGAGATTTTTAACACCTTTTTAAATCTCCAGAGTCTTCATTTGTTTTCATAATGTCTTTTAATCTTTTGTCAAGATCTGTGTACCTTTTCTTTCTTTTTTGAAGAGGTAGCCCAATGGAATCTTTTTTAATTTCAAAAATAGCGTTCACTGCCTCTTCCTTCTGCCACTGAATTAGAAAGTACACATTTGGATGTTTCTGATTTATTGAGGAGTTCAGTTTTCTATGCCAACCTTTGACAGCATTCGTCGTTCTGTGTCGTTGCTTAAAACCATTCCACATTTCAATAGATATATTAGGATTTTCCATCCACTGATCAACCACATAGTCTGTAAATGCTGTGATCTTGTCTCCATTGGGCATTTGTTCCATTATTAAAATCCACGCTTCATCGATAGTGTTACATGGAAGATGTGAAATTGCAGCACACATGCGACAAAACAATCGCACTTCCTCCCTATCCCTGTAGTCTTCCGTTAATCCCAGTCCCTGTATCTTCTTCCACAGACACTGGTTAAAGAGAAAATTACAGCCGGAAAGTTGTGGTTCAGGGAACACTGAATTCGTTGCTTTAATTGTAGCCATTTCAAAATCTAGCACTGCAGTTTTTGGTGACCACCCAAGCATCTTAGATTTCAATCCAGAAAAAGTCTTTCGTATGAATTTTGACTTTTGTCTGCCAGCAAAGCAAATAAAACAGGAAATATCTTAGTTGCCTCATCTGTACTTCCGATGTCGACATGGATTGTGTACAATTGTTTGAACTGTTTCGAACAGCTGTCAAATGTCCCATCCATAAGCACAGTTCCATTGTCACAAAGGATTTTCTCTGCTTCTTCGCAAGCAAATACTAGAAGTCTCTTGCCTGGAACAGAGCCATCATCAATCTTCAAAAAACTACTACCTTCCGTTAATTTCAAAAGGTGAATTTCCGAACTAGAGCCAGGGTTCTGTGTTGTCCCAATAGCTCCTCTTCTCGCCTTACACAATTGAATCTTGGAGCTGTCTTAATTCGGAATATTTTCACGAATTCTAATCCTTTATCTGTCAAATCTTAAAATTCCTGCTTAAAGGTTTGGGCTACAGGTACTGTCTTTTCTTCACGAACTCTTTTTCTGCAATTATGTAGTCTTTTCTTTATCTCCACATCTGTTTTGCCAGGTGGAGAAGAATGTTGCTGTTGAGCAACGATTTCACCATATGCAATTTATAAACGACCTTTACACCTACTCCATTCATAATTGACGCACATCCAGTTCGTATATTCTTCATTTTTCCTATAAATACGGTAGCGATGACCATCCTTGATAAGACACGGTCTCCCTTTCGTTGTCGTTATCACTTCCATCGTGTACACTGCGTAGAACAGAAGTCGTATAGAAAAACGCACGGAACGAAAGCTATCGACGACGACATTGTCTGAGAAACGGTGACAACTCCTGCACTGAGGGTGAGCGACTGGGATAGACAAGCAGTGGGGGAGGCTCAGTTTGCAAACACCTCGTTACGGAACCGGTTGCTCGGGACAGCTTCGCTACCTGCTGCACCCTTGCAGGAAACCCCACGGTAGGAAACCCCACGTAGCCCTTCTTATTTTGTCTCTAGAAATACAGAACAAGGGTTCAACTGTGGTAAGATTAGTGTACACTGTGTTACAGAGGAGTAAATAAACATCGTATTCCAGCAGAATTATTAGCTATACACACTGTCCACATGGCAGTTCTTTTTAGACAAAATGTTCAGTACATTCACTTTACATTTCATTGTCTTTGTGTATTTGTTCTTAAAGTTTGTTCAAATACATTAAAACTGTTTTTATAGAAAATTCCACAAATTTTAGTAGACACAGAGAAATACAATTTTTCAAACGTACGTTCTTTCTGAGTTTCTTGTGTGTTTTTGATCTTTCGTCTTTTTACTGATTTTTCCTATGAGAATCTTGATGGACTTGTCCACAGCTACGAAACACGCGCGGCGTGTCTGATTGACACATCACAACACTTCCTCAATTGCGACTGCCTGCTGAAGAGCAGGCGAACCCGTCTGCTCGCGCGGTGACCTCTGGCAGCGATTCCAGGAAACCCGCTGCCCAGCTGGGCAGCTATCGCAGCTGGAATGTGTGTGAGTGGGTCTGGCGGCTGGCCACACCCCCCACTCCTGCATGCCCCATACACGTGGCGACTGGCTGCCGCCTTTGATACATGAAAATCAAAGCAAAGCAGTATCAGTTCTGCAGAACTTAGTTAAATATCGCAAAGCTGCCCTAGGGAAAAATTTGGTTAGTGCAACAGTGTTCACTTTCACTATTTTCTTTCTTGTGTATTGTTCTTGCGATCCAGGTCTATCTTTAGGGAATGTCAGTTCTCACTAGTTTGTAGTTAGCACTACTGTCTACATATCATAGCGTATTTTCAAACTTAGTTGAATTCGTCAACAAACAACACTCGTTCATGCTTTTCAGTGTTCACCACACGCATGTCAAGAACTTCTCCACAGAGCCAGTGCTTACAGTTGTTACTTAAAAAAATTCATTCAGTGTATAATGGCAAAGAATGTGTGCAGCGACAATTAATCACACTTTTACGCGGTATTTGTTTATTGACGAGGAGGTTTTTTACTAGACCATTACCTCGCCAGTGCAATAATATATTTTATTAGTTCACTAAGTCACTTTTGTGTGCGGATACACGTTGTAATGTTGATGCATTAAGTTGTTCTGAGAGCGGTGCTGATATTCAAGATAATAAAAGCGGGTTAAAAGCTGTGAGCTATCTGGGGAAGTTATCATTGCATTACTGAACAACTGTTTCACCAGGTATCCAGTCCAGTTTACCAAATTGCCAACCAGACTAACATTAATTATAATCTTTTAATAGTCATCTTACGACAACTGGTGATATATATAAATAGAATTTAAATAAAAAGAAATAAATCAGTTTATATTTAGACATTTATTTTAACATTGATCATTGTACCGTTAAAATTTCAGCATATTAAACTTGATTCATAACTAAACTGGTGCCTTATTTAGGATTGTGAAAATGTGAGTTGTAATCTTACAGAACACATCAAATATGGAGCCAAGATTGGGAGACTGCATACAGCACTGCATTCATAAAATAACACACGAAGATCGTTGAAACATGTGCAAGAGGAAATTAACCATAACCAACCGATTCAATTTTCACCCAAAGAAGTTACGGTCATAGCACAATCCTGTCTGTCATGAAATTACCACACACTGGTATACTAAATTCATACTAATTGTCTGTGAAATCTTCTCGAAAAGAATACCTGAGGGCTACTTTGATGATTACACCACATGCTTCACGTGGTCAACTTGGTTTACACAAAGAGTGTAACTCCACAATAATTTTGAGAATTAAAATAAATTGCATCGAAAAGAAAAACCTCAACTGGTTACTATCATCATACTATTAACCTGATGGGTCAAACAATTATATAAGCATGTGGTACTGGTCTCACAAAGTACACTCCACATGGGTTGAACATAAAGAGAAGTTGCTATATTGAAAAATATTGTCAAGACGAGACGTTATAATCTCACACACATTCGCATTTAAGATTGATGATCTTAGAGTTATGGATCATCAACACATGGTTCCACTTTGCTCACAAAGTAATGACTAAGCAACTACTGGAAGATATTCTGAAATTCACACTCGAATTACACTGAGTTGCAATCTAATATAACATAAGATATTTTAGATCTAAACCTGAAACAAAGGTGATTAAATTTCCAGTTAGGCTGAACTTAAGAAATCCGTTGTCCTCGTGGACAGACTGCCGTGGGCCCCTACTGAGGGTACCTCACAGATACAAATGGAAGTGACCATAGAGGCAGCTTCCTATACCAACATGATAAGGGACAGACAGGACCATACTAAGAATAGAAACCTCTTTGCTTTTAGAAAGCGTAGCTACCTGTTCCGACGTTGGTCCTACTGTTCTCTAGCAGACAGGCTTGTCTGCTACCATCAAGCATACAACTAGAAATAGATTTGCTCATTCATCCTTTCACACAGAAGGGAAGGGGGATGACAGTATCTTATCATATACAATATATAAAAGAAAGCGTATGTAGGTTTCGTATGAGACTGTGGGACATGAATTACATATAAACTGTGTTTTAAAGTGTAGTAGTGTGACAGATCGTTCGTGATTATGTGTAAAAGTAACACATTACACTGCTCAGTCTCCTCCCAGATAGTCAGAAACACCACAGTAAATTTAGAAGTGGCATGTATTCCGTAAATGACAACAGAGTTAAGAAATTGAAAGGACAGGAATCCAACAGAGACCTTTCAACGTGTCAACGTGCGTGTACACATCGAAAGCAAGTCATGTGCACAGAACTTCTCACTGCATTGTCTGGCATGCAGTTCACACTGGTGAGTTCGACGTACAAGCTGTTCACTTTACGTAACATTCATTTACTTTGTACGTTTTAGATTCACAACGTCACTCGCTCGAGTGTCCTACTGCGAACATTGTACACCAGCTCACATCGCAATCTTCACGTGTAAAAAGACTCACAAATAATTGAGTCCCTTTTTCTTACCCACACAAGTCTGTCTGTTCCCTGGGTCGCATTTACTTCCTGTACAAATTAGTTACCATAGTTTTTACATTTGTCTTTCTTACAAGTGGCATACATGACATGAGTAAAGTGTCGCTCGTGTATTTTTGGTATGTTAGCCGTGTTTGTTACAACGCATTGCTCGTGGTCTGAAGTTCACAAAATTCTTTTCTTCCATCTCTTTATGTTCCACAGATTGAGTACCATTATCTAGGTTATCGTCATGTTACCTGGTACCCACGAAATAATCCTATATAGCTACGGATTGCCAAAGAGCAAAGCACAAACAATATCCAAACAGTGCAGATCACGAAATTAACGTATGCCTCCGAAATCGAATGTGGCAAAAATCTAAACTCGTGCTCCACATAAACTCACATAACTCATAGTTTCATATCATTTCCCACATAACGGATCATGCTGATTAAATTGTGTCACTATACTTTTGCATAGCAGACCTCTATTTCACGATAGAATTCATATCAACTCATATGAAACAAATAAGTAAGAGGTGAGCACACACACAAATATTTGCATACAAATTGAAATATCAGTTCAATATCACCTTGTAATGGCTTTCGCTTGACTTATCAACTATAAATGCTATCTTTCGTACTGCCCACATACTAATATTTATAGTCAGAGTGTAGTTATTGCTTGGCCTGTATATCTTCCCTTCAATAAATGTTCAGTTCAATTTAGTGTCACTCTATATAGCACAAATACGACCAGAGAATGCACTCTGTTAACATACAGTTCACTACCAGGTTTGACTAATTGTTCTTTGTCAGTATTCAATGTATATCACATATTTATACCATAGAGATTAAACTTAAATGTTTATCACAAGCTAACTATTTACACTGAATATTACAGTCTCTTTCTCTAGACACAGTTAGCTGCAAGTAACAGTTCATCTGTTTGTGTTGGTACTAGGCAACAAATTGTAAAAACATAGCTGTAGTTCTCATTTGGCTTTTGTTCGTCATTTTCCCTTATACTATACTTTAAATGACTTATACATAAGTATATTCCAGAATAAACGTCTCAGACTGCTAGAGTTTGTGTAACTAAAGCTGAAAATAATCCTTTCTTTTACAAAATACTCACTCCTCATTTTCATATTTCGCAGTTCTAGTGTTGCAGCGAGATATTTTCGCAATACATAGTCACCTTTGACAAGATAAACACACCTCCATGTTGTTGTTGTTGTTGTTGTGGTGGTGGTGGTCTTCAGTCCTGATACTGCTTTGATCCAGCTCTCCATGCTACTCTATCCTGTGCAAGTTTCTTCATCTCCCAGTACCTACTGCAACCTACATCCTTTTGAATCTGCTTAGTGTATTCACCTCTTGGTCTCCCTCTACGATTTTTACCCTCCCCGCTGCCCTCCAATACTAAATTGGTGATCCCTTGATGCCTCAGAACACGTCCTACCAACCGATCCCTTCTTCTGGTCAAGTTGTGCCACAAGCTCCCCTTCTCCCCAATTCTATTCAATACCTCTTCATTAGTTACGTGATCTACCCATCTAATCGTCAGCATTCTTCTGTAGCACCACATTTCGAAAGCTTCTATTCTCTTCTTGTCCAAATTATTTATCGTCCATGTTTCACTTCCATACACGGCTACACTCCATACAAATACTTTCATAAATGACTTCCTGACACTTAAATCTATACTCGATGTTAACAAATTTCTCTTCTTCAGAAACGCTTTCCTTACCATTGCCAGTCTACCTTTTATATCCTCTCTACTTCGACCAACATCAGTTATTTTGCTTCCCAAATAGCAAAACTCCTTTACTACTTTAAGTGTCTCATTTTCTAATCTAATTCCCTCAGCATCAACCGACTTAATTCGACTACATTCCATTATCCTCGTTTTGCTTTTGTTGATGTTCATCTTATATCCTCCTTTCAAGACACTATCAAATCCGTTCAACTGCTCTTCCAAGTCCTTTGCTGTCTCTGACAGAATTACAATGTCATCGGCAAACCTCAAAGTTTTTATTTCTTCTCCATGGATTTTCATACCTACTCCGAATTTTTCTTTTGTTTCCTTCGCTGCTTGCTCAATATACAGATTGAATAGCATCGGGGAGAGGCTACAACCCTGTCTCACTCCCAAATGGTTCAAATGGCTCTGAGCACTATGGGACTTAACATCTATGGTCATCAGTCCCCTAGAACTTAGAACTACGTAAACCTAACTAACCTAAGGACAGCACACAACACCCAGCCATCACGAGGCAGAGAAAATCCCTGACCCCGCCGGGAATCGAACCCGGGAACCCGGGCGTGGGAAGCGAGAACGCTACCGCACGACCACGAGATGCGGGCTGTCTCACTCCCTTCCCAACCACTGCTTCCCTTTCATGACCCTCGACTCTTATAAGTGCCATCTGGTTTCTGCACAAGTTGCAAATAGCCTTTCGCTCCCTGTATTTTACCCCTGCCACCCTCAGAATACGAAAGAGACTATTCCAGTCAACATTGTCAAAAGCTTTCTCTAAGTTTACAAATGCTAGAAATGTAGATTTGCCTTTCCTTTCCTCCATGTAAGCACATAGAAATCTTCCAAACTATTACTTAATTCGGCAAATGCTTAAAACTAAAATATCATTACTGCTTCTGATACTGTTGATAATATTTATGTTTTGGTACACTGGTTCACATTCTTCATCATGCAAATCATTGTATGACAGGTTCAGCCCGAAACTTCAAAAAATGTATACATCCACAATATGAAGTGGCAGATAAAATATATAAGACAAAATATTTTGACAGCTGGGCAGACACCCTTTGGGTGATAATAAAACTTCTGGCCTGGTTCTTACCGGAACAGTTATTTTGTTGATAGATCGGGCATCAAGAACAAGGCGCATCCATCCGCCTGCCTTGCCCACAGCTAATAATGGGCTGCTATATGGTGAAAGGGATGGCTATAATACGCCACTGTATCATTTTCTGGAGCTCTTGTTTGACAGTCTCCCGTTTGGACCACGGGCAGTATAGGTTGCTTGGCAATTAAGTTTTATGCGGTACGACTTCCATCCGGTAAACATAATCTTTAATCACGCTGGGCTTTAGTGAAAATACCGGGACATATTTCTCCAGTAACAAACGTAATTCCGTTTTCTGTTCGTCCGATAAGTTTTTCGCCTCATTGGAATTCGCATCGTATGAGCGAAGAATCTATTTCATTTTGCCCACTGTTCTCTAGTACAGGCACAAGCTTCGTGTACTGTGGATAGTCTTGTACTCACAGCACTCTGTTCATAATAATTTTAACTTGTATTCCTTGGCACAGTCTGCTGTGTTCCGCTTTTATTTTTATCAGATTGAAAACAAATTTCTCACCTTCTAACTTTATATGGCATTTCCCATGCAGGGGGCCTATCTCTAAGTTCCGTTCCCATATGAATTCCTTGCCTACGAGACAGGACACGGTTAAATTCTTCATACTCATACCTGTAATGTAAGAGCCTGGCCTCTGACGCCAATACTACCAGATATCAAGCAGTTTTCAACTGGAGAAGGCGGAGTCTTTACAGACTGCGCTATTTTGTTATAGAAATTAGCTTCTATCACGTTTTTGCCAGCACCAGTATCTAAAATCAAAGTCGTGGGAATATCTCCCACAACTGCTTAGAACAGCGGCTTATATGTACTCCGAGGGATCTTCAATATTGTTGTCTACCTCATTAAATAGCTCTTGATGGATTTCAGTCTCATCGCTATATCGGAGCATGCTTATCTGTTCATTCAAACTATCGCCCCACTTCCGTCCCGCTACTGCCACCAGGGAGCTCGATATAGTCGCGTTTAATTTGACGCCCTGGATGTTGTTGGTGGCGCTTCAACCAGCTCAGCTATCCGGAAGTCCTGATTATATTTACTCCTGTTTTGGTTTACGGGCTTACCTTTCCCTTGATTATTTTGCGACCACTGATTATTATGACTTTGATTCCTGTTGTTGTTTTGTCGGTTCCCGTTTCGATTATTTTGATAACCAGGTTGGTACCGATTATTATTTCGTCTCTGCCTTTGAAAGAATGTCTGTCCGCTTTGTGGACCACCACTGTTGTTCTGATTTGCGTGTCCCACTTGGGTATGCCGCCGTCACTCCGCGACGCGCCGTTACGGCTGTTACTGTGCCAGCGTCCGTTCTTCTTCGCGGACTGTGAGCCATTGTCGTCAGTGTTACTTTTCACATCTTCTTGTTAAAACAATTGTATCGAGCACCGACAAAAAGTGTATCGGTCAAACTCAAGGGCTGTTGTCTTTTCCTTTATGTGCACAGACAACTTCGTCTTCAAGATGCGTAATACAGCTTCATGCACGACCGGCTCATCCCTGTACCTCGCTAAATTAATGTATTTTTCGAAATACTTTCTCAGTCCACCCTGCTTTGGGTTGTAAATTTGTGGGCTGAAGACCTGTTTTCTATGGCATTCTCGTACGCACACTGACCAGCTCTTGGCAAAAAAGCCTTTCCGAATTGTTCTCTGCGGCTTTGGTAGACCATAACACCATCTCCTTGGATATGTGAGGCAATGAATTGTATTCTCTGCCTCTCATTCCATTACCTAGGAAATACGTTGCCGAATGAACGTATAAAAATTACAGGATGGACTTGTTTTTTGTCCGGGATAAAGACCTGAAATTGTAGGTGTTGTACTAGGCTTTCTTCCTGAAAGATCTCTGTTAAGGTTGCACCTGCCCCCACCTCAACACGCGATTGTTGTACTTCGGGGTTTACGGGCTGATACTCCTCAACGTATGGTCCTGGGCTTTATCGCCCTGCACTGTATGCATCTTTCATTTGCGTATCGATAGTCGGTGCTTCGTGTGACGGCTGTGGTATTGTTTCCACCGCGCGGCGCACTTCTTTCACCTGTGACGAAACTTCGTCTCGCTATTGTGAAAGTTCGTAATGTATGATGTGCTTTACGTGGTCTATTTCCGAGCGGAGCGTTTGTTTTGCCGTGCTGAGTTCGGCCATCGCTTCGCTCCGCGCGTCTTATTGCGCCTTTCCACTTTGATTTTATTTTATCGGTGGGCGATTTGTCTTTCTGCTCAAGTCACTTGCTGAATTCAGTATTTAATTTTTCACCGTGCACGTCTAGCCGGGTTTTCAACATTTCTTCTGGTTCTACAGACAGGCTGTTGACACGTTGCACTGATTCATGCATCGTATTTTCCATCGCCTTCTGTGCTGATTGTATTGTTTCCACATCTTTTGATAATTTGGAAACGGCTTCCTTAAATTCTTGTATGCCTCCTTTAGGTTGGTAATTTCGGATGCTATTGTTCCTAAAACAGTGTTCAATTTTTTTTACTAATTCCTCATTTATCTGAGCGGAAATTTTAGTGAACAACTATTTGTCACGTTCAGTCAAGGTATTATTTACTTGTGGTGTTAGTTCTAAATCTCTCTACGCAAGAGTAGTATTCACCTGCCAAGAGATTTCAGAAAAGGTGTTGCTTATGCGTGAAACAAGCGTTCATTTAATGTAGAATTTATGCGTGAAGAAGCGCTTCATCGCATTCGCTTATCATCTCGGCAATTTTATTGAGTAAATTTACGGCGGGAGGTGGTATTTGCTTGGCACTTTCAATTACTTGTACCTGCGTATTAACTTCTGCCTTCACATTCTGAGAATCGGATTCTGCCACCCTCGGATCGGTACTATTGTTACTGCCGTCCACATTATTTTCAGAAACATTTGCAAAATCTATGTTTTCAAATGTTTATTTGTCATAACGTAAATTGAAAATATACGCACGTTAAAAAAAAAAAAAAAAACCTTTGCATCACCTCCGTTCCGAGAGTACCAGAACCTCTACAGGAAACTGAAATAGAGATCAAGATAAACATCATTTCTGCCCTATTTATTGCTCGTGAAAACCACATTTCGCATGTTGTACCACCATACAGCGAGACTTTCCGAGGTGTTGGTTCAGATTGCTGTACACACCGGTACCTCTAATACCCAGTAGCACGTCCTCTTGCAGGGATGCATGCCTGTATTAGTCGTGGCATACTCTCCACAAGTTCATCAAGGCACTGTTGGTCCACATTGTCCCACTTCTCAACGGCGATTCGGCGTGTATCCCTCAGAGTGGTTGGTGAGTCACGTCGTTCATAAAGAGCCCTTTTCAACCTATCCCAGGCATGTTCGATAGGGCTTATGTCTGGAGAACATGCTGACCACTCTAGTTGAGTGGTGTCATTGTCCTGAAGGAAGTCATTCACAAGATGTGCACGATGGGGCCGCGAATTGTCGTCCATGAAGACCAATATGCTGCCGATATGGTTGCATTATCGGTCGGAGGATGGCATTCACGTATCGCCTTCCATGACCACCAGCAGCGTACGTCGGTCCCACATAATACCATCCCAAAACAGAGCAGGGAACCGCCTCCCTGTCCAGGACACACATTTTTCAAAGAAGTCGGCTTTTTTAAATGTTCTCGTGTATCAGCCAAAAGAATTTCATGTCTATTCCAAGTATTATGGCCAGCACTGCAGACTGCTGGGCCTGTAGCTAGCATATTTATATTTTATGTGAGAGACCAGAATATATCTCGTTCCACAGTTGCTGCTCTAGAGGTAAGACAATTTAATTTATTTGTTATGTGCACAGGGACCAGAGTCATCAGTTTTGAGCAGGGCCAGATGATTCAGTGCCTAAGGGGCTGAATGTATTTTGCAGTGGCTGTATTTCTTTATTGGTACTGGGAGTTGCATTGCCCAGTCAATTCCTGTGAAGTTTTGCTAATAATAGCACAAAGTAAGCACACCATTTGCAGTTACAACTCGCCACACGACAATTCGAGTTCAGTATCCATTCCACAGTTCAGACATTCATTCAACATAATCTAAACAAATAAAGTTAAAAAAAGATCGTTACAATCTACATAGATACCCCGCAAGCCACCATAGAGTGCGTGGCGGAGGGCACTTTCCTGTTCCACTAGTAGACAGAGCGAGAGAAAAACGACTGTCTGTACGCCTTCGTATGAACCCTAACTTCGCGTACCTTATATTCGTTGTCCTTGGCAACAGTAGGGTCGTTTTGCAGCCAGCTTCAGATCCCGGTCCACAAAATTTTCTCAGTAGTATTACTCGAAAAGAACGTCGCCTTCCCTCTAAGATTCCAATTTGATTGTCCGCATCTCGTGGTCGTGCGGTAGCGTTCTCGCTTCCCACGCCCGGGTTCCCGGTTTCTATTCCCGGCGGGGTCAGGGATTTTCTCTGCCTCGTGATGACTGGGTGTTGTGTGCTGTCCTTAGGTTAGTTAGGTTTAAGTAGTTCTAAGTTCTAGGGGACTGATAACCATAGATGTTAAGTCCCATAGTGCTCAGAGCCATTTGAACCATTTGAATCCAATTTGATTTCCCGAAGCCTCTGCGTAGTACTCGCATGTCGATCGAACCTACCGATGGCAAATCTAGCAGCCCGCGTCTGAATTGCTTCGACCTCTTCCTTTAATCCGACGGTGCGGATCCCTAACTCTTTGAACAGTACTCAACAGTGGGTCGCACCAGTGTCCTGCATGCGGTCTCCTTTACGGATGAACCACACTTTCCTTAAATTCTCCCAGTAAACCGAAGTCGACCATTCCCCTTCCTTACCACAATCCTCATATGCTCCTTTCATTTTATATCGCTTTGCAACGTTACGTCTGGATATTTAAACGACGTGACTCTGTCAAGAAGGACAATACTAATGCTGTATCCGAACGTTACGGCTTTATTTTTCTTACTCATCCTCATTAACTTACATTTTTCTACATTTAGAGCTAGCTGCGATTCATCACACCAAATAGAAATTTTGTCTAAATCATTTTGCATCATCCTACCGCCACTAATTTTCGACAGCTTTCCGTACACCACCGTGTCATCAGCAAACGACCGCAGATTGCTGCGCATCCTATCGTCCAGATCATTTATGTATGTAGAAAATAATAGCGGTCCTGTCACACTTCCATGAGGCATTCCTGACGATTCCATTGTCTATGAAGAACACTCCCCGTCGACGACAGTATACCCTGCCTTAAAATCCTACCGAGACAGAAAGTAGTGGTTTTGCATTTGGTCTTGACGGAACTCAGAGTGTAATTAAGACATTAGGTTCCAAAGTATGTGGTACTACCAGAAATTCTCTCAAGAAAGCAAGGAAATAAGATTAAGCTTCAACGTCCAGTCGGTGACGAAACAATTTGAGACGAGGCACAGGCTAGCATTCAAAACAAGAGGGAGAGAAACAACCGTATTCGTCTCATATGAACCATTCCACCATTTGTCTTATGAAATTTAGGGAAAAACTAAATCTAGATGGCCGACCGGGGACTTGAAAAGCCGGTCCAGTGTGTCTACCACTACACTATCTCGCTCGGTTTCACTCTAGAACAGATAAGTCAAGAATAGACAGATAAAATACTACAGAAAAATTGCAATGGTAATTGCTATATACCAGTGAAACTCGGGTAGTAGGTAAGAGATCTTTCTGTATTACTAGCAAGTGTAATGAGGCTTTTAATTAGTTTTTTAAGATTTTATTAGCGGTGTCAATACGAATATTGTTGTTAGGATGCTTAAGGGCTCTAGTTCTGTCAGTGATCTTACTGAGGAGTATAACAATAAGTGGAAAGCACAAGAAAATATGTGTGGAAGACGACAGAATTGGTAACCGACATAGTAGTCCCGTCGGATGACAACAATCGAAACACAATTTAAAACAAGTGTTGAGGAAGATGAGATGGAGGGGAGGAAGGAGGAGGAAGAAACTGACTTGCATAGTCAACAAAACGGAAATCGATGACACTCAATACAACTCTGTTTCTGATAACAGTAGCCTCCACCAATCCAGTAGCAGCATCATGGTTTACTTCAGGCAACATATTGAGAATGCAAAAGTCGTCCTGCTTTTCACCAGCCATACCACTCGATTTTTACTGTTTATTCCACTGCAAGTACTTGGCAGTGAGGATGCTCTGAGCCTGTCACCGGACTTTCTTCAGATTTTTTCTACTGTAGGTTACTTATGATATGAATGTGCCGAATTGGGCAGCTGTTGAACTTCGCTCTCTTGAAGTGTATTAATTTACGTCCCTTATTATTTTATTTTTACTATTTTCAATGCAGGACGATTTCAGTGACCTGTCCGTATCCTCATTTGTGTCTCTTGTGTTATTTTCCTCGTTGCTCTGGGACTACAAGATGATAACGGAATAAACTGACAAATACTCGTACGATTTCCAGTTAAATAGAAGTGTTTCTGTATTGTGCCATTTTACTGAAAATGTCTGTTTCTGCGTTTTGACTGTGTTTGAATTCAAAGCTGACTTGCACTTTCAGCATAAAACTGTAGATGAAGTCTCAGAAAAGCTGGCTAAGGCCGCCTTTACTGACTTGGCGATATCTTCCACGTGCCGTAATCTCTTTATTGTCGCGCGCTGTCATCGTGAGCGAGCGGTTTCTCAGCTCTCCTCACATGTCTTAGCCCGATTTATAGCCTTTTTTTATTATTCTCGCCGGATAAGATTCGGCAACAGCGATGACTTTGTAAAGGGTCCTCCTTTTTTGTTTCAGCACTAGAGACATATTATCGTAATGACTTTAGTCGTCAGTATGCAGACAGCGAGTCCACAACTAGTTTGCTTCGGTTACACATCAGTCAATCCCTTGTCAAAGCGAAGAAGTCACTTCACTCATTCCTTCAATAATATCCTGTTCTGCAGCAATCCTCTCTAATGATGTGCCTCGGACGTCTCACAGACGACGTATCTTTCACAACGAAATTATCTTTTCGCAACTCTGTGCAGAAAATTCAGAAATTTAAGACCAAGGACGGCTACTCAGGAGGAACGAATCGACACGGACACATTGGGTCTGGTTCCATTGTTACCTTAAATCAATCCAAGAAACACTAATGTCATTAATGACCTAGATGGAGGGGACGGAGCAGGTGGGTCGAGTGGTTAGGTGTAAATCCTAACAAAAGAAGGGATGGAAACAAGTTGCTGTCAGTAGGTTAGGCGACGTGCTGAAGTGCAACAACATTTGAGTACATGAAAAAACTGAAAAAATGGCAAAGATTTGTTTCGTATGTAAATAGTATTCCGTGATAACATTGTGAGGCATTTTGTATACATATTGTGAGAGCAAACAATTCAAATGACACGTCTACGTGTATCATACACTTAACTTACAAAGAATAAACAGGAAAAGTGAATTTCTGTTTCAACGTGCTGACGTTTTCATTATTGCACGTAGAAAATGTATAGTCCAATATAACCTATCTGCAAATCCCTTTCCTCGGCGTCACGTACCGAGGACCTTATTAAAACACTAAAATACTGATGGATGTGACTACTCGGGGCTAACAGATGCAACAGGGGGACAACACCCTTCAACCTTCACTCACACCTACGAAAGCTTTAATTAAACCATCCTTACATCTGCCTACGTTGCTTGCATTTCTGCCTTTCCCACATTTTGTCATTTTTATAGCTTATTGTGCGTCATGCTATCCACCTGACACTTAACGCTCTTCCACACGCGTCCTTTACCGGCTAATTAAGTTCCCACACCTCGAAGAAATCCTGGGAAACCTTCGGAAGTTCTGCACATTCCGTACATTTGACCAATAAGATCTTCATTGAAGCCCTTTGCAGAACTACCTCACCAATCTCCTGACTTCTCACGTGTACCGCCCAACCTCTGTCTGCTACCCCAAGGAACAGCTTCATTCAGGACCATTGCTCATTCATTTCATCGCGTGCATCAGCATACAGTTCTATACAATTTATATTTTTGCATGCCTTACATTAACCGCTTTTAATATTATGTACCTTAAAAAAATTACCTACGCTGCAGGGCGTACTTATGACAGCCGACAACTGGCCCCAAGCAGAGGAATGAAGATCCAGTTCGGCGAAGACTCAGTAACAACAGGCTAATTCAAATTGAGGGCATCTGAACCGTTGAATCTTTGTCATATTGGTTTCGCGATTCGACGGCAGAGATTCCTGGCGCGCTTCTGTTTTTTCGTTTGACTTATATAATTCGTGATTCTGACAAGAATGAGACATTGTCCTTAGTTTATGAAAGTTTAAGGACCCTCTTTGAAATTATGAAGGTAGCAGTGGTAAAATACAGGGAGCGAAAGGTTGTATGCAACTCGTACAGAAAGCAGACGGCAGTTAGAGTCGAGGGGTATCAAAGGAAAGCAGTACTTGAGGAGTGATACAGGGTTGTAGCCTATCCACGATGTTATTCAATCTCTACAGTTGAGCTAGATATGAACGAAATTAAACAAAAATTTGAAAAAAGGAATAAAGTTCAGGGAGAATGAATAAATACTGTGAGGTTTGCCGATGGCATTGTAATTCTGTCAGAGGCAGCAAAGGACTTGGAAGAGCGGTTGAACGGAGTGAACAGTGTCTCGAAAGGAGGATCTCAGATGAACATTAACAAAAGCAAAACAAGGGTAATATAGACGAATTAAATCACGCGATGCTGAGGGAATAAGTTTAAGAAATGAGACACTAAAAGTAGATTACTTTTGCTGTTTGGGTAGAAAATAGCTTGTGATGGCCGAAGTGGAGAAGATATAAAAGGTAGACTGGCAATGGCAAGAAAATCATTTCTGAAGAAGAGAAATTGGTTAACATCGAATTCAGATTTAAATTATGTCAGTACTCTCTGTCGTGATCGCATTTAAGTTGTTTATTTATTTCGATCTTCTAAGAGACCATCTTCAGATCCTACATTTCTTGATAACCATAGGAACCGTTGGCTTGTAGCGGGTCCATTTATGCAGGCTTCATCTGTATTTAGATAAGTTACAATTTTATAAAGATGGCTCTTTTTCCTGTGATGATGAGGCCCATACTTCTTTACAGAGCGTAGGGGAGCGACGCGGGAGACCCGCGCCGCCTTACTAGGCAAGGTCCTAGTGGAGGTGGTTTGCCATTGCCTTCCTCCGACCGTAATGGGGATGAATGATAATGATGAAGACGGCACAATAACACCCAGTCATCTCGAGGCAGGAAAAATCCCTGACCCCGCCGGGAATCGAATCCGGGACCCCGTGCTCGGGAAGCGAGAACGCTACCGCGAGACCACGAGGGACCTTTTTCCTGTAACAATGTTAAAAAAATAGATTTAAGTGTTAGGGAGTCTTTTCTGAAGGTATCTGTCTGAAGCGTTGCTTTTTATGGAAGTAAAACGTTGACGATAAACAGTTTAAACAAGAAGCGAATAGAAGCATTTGAAATGTTGTGCTACAGAAGAATGCAGAAAATTAGGCTGCTAGATCATGTAACCAATGAGGAGGAACTGATTAAAAATGGGGAGAAAAGGAATTTGTGGCACAACCTGGCTAAAAGGAGGGATTGATTGACATGACGTCAAGGGTGAGGGAGGTGTGGGGAGGGGAGAGGGGAAGGCCAAGAGATGAACCTAGTAAGCAGGTTCAAGAGATGTAGGTAGTAGTAGTAGTTGTGTAACTGAAGGAATCGTCCAGAAATTCACCTAAAGAGCAGTCCATTGCAATTGCAGTACCGGGAAGGACAGTAAGTAACGAAATTTTACTTGTTTTGGGTATACAGTATACTAGCAAGGACACACGATTAAATTTATGTATGATTTGAAGCAGAATTAGTACACAAAGCTACCACCTATGTAACCTAAAATTGCTCTAACCTGGCTTGGCGTTGCATAGTGGGCTAACTCCCGAAAAAGTCATACAAAATTTTCGGAGTGAAGAGGTTTCGTCTGACAGTTTGGCTATTTAATCGCGGTCTCAGAAGCTACCAGCTGTTCCTTCCGAAGACTGAATTTCAGTTCCCACCCTGTATTCATTTGTGAGCCGCGCGCCAAACTAGCCGGGCTGTAGTGCGTCATTCGGACGAAATATTTTCGTTCAGTAAAATCAGATCGATTTTTTTTTAAATGATGGCTATTCCAGACGGTTTTTACTTAATTACGCACACTTACTTCATTATTTAATCAGTAATTAAGGATTGGTTTTGTTAATTAACTTCTTACCGGAATGCAAGCAAAAAAAGTACACCGCGAGCAGAAACAGAGACAAGTTTTAGATTCCACGACATCCCGTGTTCTTTTCTATTCCATCCTTAAGTACGTACTATTATCTCCGTTAATGTGCCTTAAAATTCAGCTAATAGCCGCTTCTCCGTCTTTGAGCCATTTTTAGGTGGCAGCTGCAAAATTCGTTGATGTCGAGCGGACGTAGAATTGAGGTCGACAAATTTCGATGCTACACCATTGCAACAGACAGGCATTATGTGAAAGGTTACAAATGGTACAAAATGCTAACAGGAATCCATAGACTGTTGATCCACGGACCGGACAATCAATCGGCTGTCGGAAGATGAGCATGAATCTAAAAACTAATTATAAATGTAATATCGCCTAAGCTTTACCCGAAACTCTTCTGGCGTGAAAAATAAGGACGATGTATTCTGAGTACTTCAAGGAACAACCAATCCTAATATTTCTATGCGGAAACCATATTAGAGGAAAGAAAAAACCTTGCCGTCGCAAGTTGTTGCCCCATGATAAGTGCTGCAGAGGATTACGAAGAATTAGATGCTGAGGATGAAGAGATGGACATGTCGGTGAGGAAGAAGGTGAAGAAGGAAATCAAGATGAAGAACAACAAGCACAAGAGGAAGGAAATTAAGAAGTTGTATGAACGCGTGACGTCTGTTCGTCCGGATATGTCGAAAGGAACAGAGGTTGCGTGCAATCGGCAGCTGCGATACACGTCGTGTAAATTGAAGGTGTAGGGAGGAGAATGGAAGGAAGAGGAAATGGAAGGAACCTATGATATGAGGTTCAACGGGACTACAGGGTGGTCCATTGATCGTGATTGCGCCAAATATCTCACGAATTAAGCGTCAAACTAAAAAACTACAAAGAACAAAACTTGTCTAGTTTGAAGGGGGAAACCAGATGGCGCTATGGTTGGCCCGCTAGATGGCGCTGCCATAGGTCAAACGGATATCAACTGTATTTTTAAAAATAGGAACCCCCATTTTTTATTACATATACGTGTAGTTCTTAAAGAAATATGAATGTTTTAGTTGGACCACATTTTTCGCTTTGTGATAGATGGCACCCCAATAGTCACAAACATATGGCTCACAATTTTAGACGAACAGTTGGTAACAGGTAGGTTTATTAAATTAAAATACAGAACGTAGGTACGTCTGAACATTTTATTTCGGTTGTTCCAATGTGATACATGTACCTTTGTGAACTTATCATTTCTGAGAACGCATGCTGTTACAGCGTGATTACCTGTAAATACCACATTAATGCAATAAATGCTCAAAATGATGTCCGTCAACCTCAATGCATTTGTCAATATGTGCAACGACATTCCTCTCAACAGGGGTAGTTCGCCTTGCTTAATGTTCGCACATGCATTGACAATGCGCTGACGCATGTTTATCAGGCGTTTTCGGTGGATCACGATAGCAAATATCCTTCAGCTTTCCCCACAGAAAGAAATCCGGGGACGTCAGATCCAGTGAACGAGCGGGCAATGGTATGGTGCTTCGACGACCAATCCACCTGTCATGAAATATGCTATTCAATACCGCTTCAGCCGCACGCGAGCTGTGTGCCGGACATCCATCACGTTGGAAGTACTTTGCCATTCTATCATGCAGTGAAACATGTTGTAGTAACATCGGTAGAACATTACGTTGTAATCAGCATACATTGCACCATTTAGATTGCCATCGATAAAATGTGGGCCAATTATCCTTCCTCCCAAAATCCGTACCATTCATGAGCCCGCCAAGGTGGCTGATGTTCCACTTGTCGCAGCCATCGTGGATTTCGTTGCCCAATAGTGCATATTATGCTGGTCTACGTTACCGCTGTTGGTGAATGACGCTTCGTCGCTAAATAGAACGCGTGCAAAAAATCTGCCATCGTCCCGTAATTTCATTTGTGCCCAGTGGCAGAACTGTACACGATGTTCAAAGTCGTCGCCATGCAATTCCTGGTGCACAGAAATATGGTACGGGTGCAATCGATGTTGATGCAGCATTGTCAACACCGAAGTGTTTGAGATTCCCGATTCTCGCGCAATTTGTCTGCTACTACTGTGCGGATTAGCCGCGACAGCAGCTAAAGCACCTACTTGGGCATCATCATTTGTTGCAGGTCGTGGTTGACGTTTCACATGTGGCTGAACACTTCCTGTTTCCTTAAATAACGTAACTATCCGGCGAACGGTCCGGACACTTGGACGATGTCGTCCAGGATACCGTGTAGCATACATAGCATACGCCCGTTGGGTATTTTCATCACAATAGCCATACATCAACGCGATATCGACCTTTTCCGCAATTGGTAAACGGTCCATTTTAACACGGGTAATGTATCACGAAGCAAATACCGTCCGCAATGGCGGAATGTTACGTGATACCACGTAGTTATACGTTTATGGCCATTACAGCGCCATCTATTACAAAGCGAAGAGAGTGGTCCAACTAAAACATTCACATTGCTTTACGTACTACACGAATATGTAATAAAAATGGGGGTTCCTATTTTTAAAAAACGCGGTTGATATCCGTTTAACCTATGGCAGCGCAATCTAGCGGGCCAACCATAGCGCCATCTGGTTTCCCCCTTCAAGCTAGGCGAATTTCGTTCTTTGTAGTTTTTTCGTTTGATGATCATTTCGTGAGATATTTGGGCCGGTCACTATCAATGGACCACCCTGTATATGCAGAATAAGCGGCGACGGGTGAAAATATGTGCCGGATCGGAATTCGAACCCGGTATCCCCTGCTTACGTAGGCAGTCACGTTAACCATTGCGCCACCCAGACGCTGCATTTATCGCCCTTGCGCAGACTGTCTCGATCGACCCACATTCCCATCTAGCGCCACCTACTAGCAATCGCTGTCCGCGTTCTCGATGCTCGCTAATGTGAGGTAATTGGGCTTCGGCGCTGAAAGAACAGATGCCACGCATCCACACAATTGACTGGCCTCGATGAGCGATGAATCCTCCATCTTCGTTGCGGATGCACAGTTACGTCCGACCTCCTGCAGGAATCTGAAATTAGCGACCACGGAGGACGCTGTCGGGAACTACAGATAAGTGGCGCTGGGTGGGAACGTGGGTCGTCTGAGAGGCGAGCCAAGACAGTCTGCGCAAGGGCGACAGATACCGCGACCAGGCGACGCAGTGGTTAAGGCAAATGCCTAGGTGAGCAGGCTATACCGTGTTCGAATATTGGTCTGGAACACATTCTCACTCTTCGCCGCTGATTCCGCATACAGTTACGATGCAGCTGATATCAGTTCCTTCCTTTTCATTTCCTGTCTCCCCTCTCCACCTTCAATTTAAACAAAATGAAGAAATTCTTGTTACTAATACACGTTTACTGTGATAAAAACGAAAGTTTTGTAATAAAGTTTACTATTACAATATAAATGTTAACCGAAAATATTTTTTGTCCACTTCATTAATTGATTTTTTTCCAGATTACTTTCGTCATATTGAGTCCACCATTTTGAAGTTGATGTAATAATCTTTCTCATAATCATTATCAGAATGATCAGAAACCTCATTATAGCCATTTTTATCATATTGGAACAGACTATGAAATGTTGGCCAGATTTTCAGCTTTCAGGTCCAATGTGTATCTGGTATGGATGTCAAATATGTGTACTTCATTGGTTCGACTGGCTCTGAGCACTAGGGGACTTAACATCTGAGGTCATCAGTCCCCTAGAACTTAGAACTACATAAACCTAACTAACCTAAGGACATCACACACATCCATGCCCGAGGCAGATTTCAAACCTGCGACCGTAGCGGTCGCGCGGTTCCAGACTGAAGCGCCTAAAATCGCTCAGTCACACCGGTCGGCTGTGTACTTCATTCTCTGCCTCGCATTCGGGAGGACGACGGTTCAATCCCGCGTCCGGCCATCCTGATTTAGGTTTTCCGTGATTTCCCTAAATCGCTCCAGGCAAATGCCGGGATGGTTCCTTTCAAAGGGCACGGCCGACTTCCTTCCCCATCCTTCCCTAATCTGATGAGACCGATGACCTCGCTGTCTGGTCTCCTTCCCCCAACAAACCAACCAACCATTCTCTGCCGCCTCAACTCCATGCCACAACTGATCAACCTTGGTGGCTGGCGAGCGGTGGCGCGACAGTCTCTTAGCAACGAGAGATCAGGTGTTTTCAGTAGGTGAGATATATGGGAAACGTGCTGGCCAGTACAGCAGGCGAAAATTCGCTGTGTAGAGGTAGGTCAAGCAGAGGCAAGGTAACTTAAGACTGAAAGTCATCAAGTATAACCGAAGCAATATCCGGCGTTCCCCAAGGCAGTGTTCTAGGTTCTCTGTCGTTCCTAATCTACATAAACGACACAGAAACGAAGTGCAAAATGATTTAGACAAGTTATCTGTAAGGTGCGAAAAGTGGAAATTGACTATAAACTATGAAATGTGTGAAATCATGCACACGGGAACTAAAAGAAAGCCATTAAATTTCAGTTACACCATATATCGCAAAAATCTAAATGCTGTAAACTCAACTAAATACTTAGGAACTGCAAAGAAGAATGCCTTAAAACTGAACTATCACATAGATAATGTTGTGGGGAAAGCAAACCAAAGACTGTGATTTGTTGGCAGGAGACTTAGAAGTGCAACAGGTCTACTAAAGAGACTGCTTACACTACGCTCGTTCGACCTCTTGCGGAGTACTGCTGCGCGGTTTGAGATCCGCATCAGATACGACTGACGGAGGACAGCGGAAAAGTTCAAAGAAGGGAAACTGGTTCTGTTTTATTGCGAAATAAGGGAGAGGGTGCTACGTATATGATACACGAACTGGGATGGCAGTTAGTAAAACAAAGGCGCCTTTTACTGCGACAGGACCTTCTCATGAAATTTAAGTCATTAACTTTCTCCTCAATGAGTGAAAATATTTTGTTGTCGTCCACCTACGAATGTAGGAATGATCATCGTAATCAAATAAGAGGAATCAGAACTTATATAGAAAGACTCACGTACTCGTTTCTCCCGCGCGCTGTTCGAGAGTGGAACGATAGAGAAGTAGCTTAAAGGTGGTTCGATGAACCCTCTGCCAGGCACTTAATTGTAAATTCCAGAGTAATCATGTAGATGTAGATATAGATGAAGGTGCGGTCTTCCATTATCTTGTTGAAAGACAACGTCAGGGACGCCGAAGAGGAGTAGTGTGCAGCAGCCAAAACACGTCACGAATCTAACGGCTGATTCCCGAATTCCGGCTATTCCAACGAGAGGTGACCATGTTGTGTACCCAGGTGCTGGGATAGGGTTGATGGTGACGATTGCAGTATGACATTGATTGAAAACCCAGCGGCAAAATCACAGTGGTATCATATAATGTGCACGCACTCACTGCCAGAGAAGTGAGAAGCTGCTTGACCTCAATCGTTACTCATGCTACATACCTCCACGTTTTCAAATGACCAATGGAATCAAACAACAGACTACGAAATCACCTAAATTTCATGGTATTCAACACTCGCTGTATTAAAATAAAATTCGTCACACAAGCTAACTGCCTATGAAGCTATGGGAGAAAAGCATTAGAGCTTCAGTTACACTGAAAGCTTACAGAATTCAAACATTAACTAAACTGTTCTACGAGCAACCGACCTTAACAAGCGAACAGTGAAGAGTTCCTCTCACAAAACTGGGTTTTATCCCTTCAACAGACATGGTCAGAAAACAGGCCTACTGTATTGTGCCAACCTTCTCAAAAGGTTCACCCAAGGCAAACAGAAACCTCTTAGCTACCAACCAAGCATTTACTAAAGTTGGCCATGTTGTCACAGTAGCAGACTACTCTAACTCCCACTGCTACGCACACAGTTTATTTTTCCATGAGGGAAAGGAAAGGACATATACAGTGGAAAATGGAACTGAGACATTGTAAACATGAATACTGGACAAAGAGAAGTAACAAAACTTAATGGACCTTGAACGAGTGCATCTGAATCCGACCATATGCAGACAAGTTTAGCACAAAAATTGAAAAATTCGTAAATTGTGGCTGACATGAACGCACGCAGCTGCTCACCCTTTTTATACTTAAGGGAATTTACTAATTTCATTGCAAATTGAGGTGCCAGAGATATTGAGATAAGGTTACTTCAACTAGAATCTCATGAAGAGACTCACAGAGACTGCTCACATCATCGCGGAACGTTAGTCTGCAGGCTCGATGGACCACATCCCTGATGCTATCATATTTCATCACCAGCCGATAGACGTTTCTCTGTTTTAGAAGAAGAATAACGCGATCTTTTCACAAGCATACAACATTCAACCTGATGACTGGGTGGGACACCCACTCCCTAATCATTCCTTATACACACAATGTAGATGGCGTTAGTCCTACCTGCTTTGTGCAGTTCTGCTGAAACGCTAATCAGTTGCATATCCAAACATGTACAACACTTCATGCCACCTTGGCGACTGCTGTATGTTATCCTCGCGGGGGTTACACTTTCAGTGGGCAGGAGAGTAAAGCCAAATGAGAGCAACAAAACATCAAGTGGAGCCTGGCCCCGCAGACTGGAAGAACAGTGAAGAGACGAAGGAATTGAAGACATTAGCTGCAAGTGGGAATTGAATTATATCAGTGGGACAAGATAAAAATTCGTGCCAGATAAGGAGTCGAACCCGGGTCTCCTGCTTATTAGGTAGATGCGCTGAACCACTACGCCATCCGGACACAGTGGTCACCACATCTGCGTGGACTACCGCAACACGCCTCCCGCCAGCCCCAAATTCTTACACCACACAATGTTGATGTGCTCCTGCTCATGAGCCTTATTACTCGCAGCATCTCGTCGATTCCCGTAACAGTTCGAGCTTGGTGTGCATCTGCACTGAAAGGATCATAAGTCATCACCGCCGAAATTACATATGTAGTATGGAAGTGACAGTGTCTTGAATAGCCTGGCAGCGCAATCATACCGAAAGAGTTAAATTGCGGTATGGGTTTCAGAGTGGTGAGCGAACCCCAGTCTTGAAGAGTGATATTCATGACGGCCCATTTGATTCGTTAGGCTGACTGACAGTCTGCTAATAACCGTCGACCTTTTTGGGTGCAGATCAGCCAAGAGCGATCTCATTCATAGTTTCCTGCACGGAGCCAATTACGTCAAGGCGCCGACTTCGTTTCGACGAATCGACTAATGGCGCTATCTCGGCGTCCGATAGCCGCGACGGCCGGGCGCCGCCGCCATATGGCGACGGCCTCTTTCCGGCATCAATCACCGAGGCATTCGCGCCTCGTGTGTACCGTACCACACCACAAACGCGATACTCCTGCTGCACTGGAGCCACTGTGAACGTAGTCATACAATGAAGGCAACTGTGAACATAGTGCTTTTCACAAGAAGCAGCCAAAGAAATGGATGATTTTTATTTTGGCTGGAGCCACAGTCATGGTAAAGTTTTTGAATGATGCTGCCGCCGTTTGATTGTTTATTTCATAGTGTAACGTTCTCTGGCAGCACGCATCCAAAGTGAAAGTTAAAAGAATATTCCGATGTATAATGCTCAACGTAACAAATAATTTATATGTATTCCTGTTAACTGAACTTCAAAAGGACACTTAAGTTTGTGAGGAAAAAGATAATTATGAATTTTGCTTTTGTAAATGATTATTCAAAGAGCGTGAAATACTATCTGTGGTGGAGGATGTGAAACCCGCCACAGAAGAAACTATATGTAATGAGAAATGACAAAAACTGTACAAGAATTAGTTAAGATATAAATAGGCAATATATTGTAATAGAATCACACCACCCGCTCCTACCGCCTCCATGATTTCTACCTCACCATTTATGGCCGTGCTATCCACCTCACTCCTACCCTCAAATACCTTGGCCTCACACTCGACCGCCACCTCACCTGGACTCCCCATCTCCCTGCCATCCAAAACAAAGCTCACAACCGCCTCCGCCTCCTGAAACTCCTGTCCAGCCGGACGTGGGGTCTGCATCCTTCCACCATCCTTCACGCCTACAAATCCTTGATCCGCCCCATCCTCTGTTATGCCAGCGTAGCTTGGATTTCCGCCCCTCCCCGGTTCTATAAAGCCCTCCAAATCCGCGAACGCCATGCGCTCTGCCTCGCCTTCCGCCTCTGCCTTCCATCCCCCACACGCATCCTCTACGACCTCATCCCCTTCCCCTACCTTCTCCTTTTCCTTGAACACATCCGCACACTATATATTGTCTGCCGCCTTCAACCTCCTCACCCCCTGGTGTCTCCCTTCCTCTCCACTCCCAACCAGTTGCCGCGCCTTTACCGTTGTGTCCCACCCTCTCTCCATCTCCACACCCTCCATCTCCTTTCCCAACGCAACTTCCACCATCTATCCCTCCCGGATGATGAGCTTCGCCCTGACATCTACCCTTCCTACCAACTCTAACCACATCTTCCTGCCTCCTCCTCAGTGCTCCCTCTCCTCCTCCTCCCTCCTCATGAGTGGTTTCCCCCTCCTACTCCCCCTCCCTCTCTTGTGCCCCCTTTCAGTGTGCCTGCACTCCCTCCTGCCCTGTCTTCCCTCTTCCTCTCCCGCCCCACGTGTCTCCTGCCTTTTTGTGTACCCGCTGATGCCCCTCCTCCCTTCATCCCACCGCTTCCTCTGCTGCCCCATGCTCTCCCCTCCTTTTCCATCCTCTCTGACCTTTCCCTCAGCAGGTCCCATCTGGCAGTTTTATTCTTCGTCGTGTGTGCTCCGAGTGGGTTTTAAGTGTGTTGTTCTGGAGTGTTTTTAATACTGTGGCCGACTTTTAACCTGTGCATGTCTCTTCAGTGTCTTCTCTGTGTTTTAAGAATCGCCAACTGTGTTTTTGAACTTTCTGGTGACTTTTTTAACTGTTCTCCATGAACGTCTCCATGTTAGTCTAGTTTTACCTCCATTTTCTGCCATTATTCTGTTTTAAGTTTCCCTTTTTTATCGCCGTATGTATGTAACATTTTATTCTTATTTTAAGTTGTCATGTCATTTGGCTGAAGAGCGGCGGATTGTGCCGCTGACAGCTCTCTCCTGCCCATATGGGGCAGGGGAATGAAATCACAATAAAGAAAAAGAAATAATAGAATCGCTTGTCTTCTGCACGGACTGAATGGGAGAGGAACCCTTGACTTTGGTTTAGCCTCTTAGGTAGCTTTCATTTGTCATAATTCATAAGATTGTAAAAGGTGTGTAAAGATTTTAATTGTTTCTGTTAAAATATATTTGTCTAGTAAAATCTGTTTGTCACAATTACTGCAAAGTTCGCACCAGACATTACCCATTTTATTTAAGAAATTTGGATATTGCTGTCAGTGCGGAGCACAGCTGCGCCGCGAGCGAGCAGTCTGCAGCAGTGGCAGATTTAAAAATACAATCGTAATAACAGGTAGAGGAGAAGGAAAATAATAAAGTGTTTCTTTTCACAGCATTCCAGACGCAGAATAAAAAGAGAGAGTAGATTTTATCTTGTGCATTGGTGGATACAAGCTGCAGCTTTTGTGAATTTCATTCAAAAAGTGATAAATTCAGAACATATCGTAAAGTGTATTTAAAACTGGATAATTTTCATGAGGGCTTAGCAATATAAAAAAGAAAACATTTTCATATGGTAAAGATAGTCTTATGCTTCAAAGCTAGTCGGGATATATCAAGTTAAAAAAAAATCCGCTGCAACGTGCAAAGGGTTGCTAAGTTCGATGGACAATAATATTTTCATTCTTGCACAAACAGCTCTAGTACTTGAATAAAAGTAAAACTTGAATAATTATTTTGGTATATTCAAAGAAATTCATTTTTATTAATCTGCAACAGAATATTTCATACATAAAGTAATAATCACACATGAAAAATTTATTGCAACCTTTCATTTCTCATGTCCATCCATGTATATATAAAGTTCAATCTCAACAGTTTCCCAATCAAATTAAAACGCAAAAAGCAAAGAAAGTTTAAAACCAGATGTCAACTCCCGAATAATTAAAATGGACAGAATCACATTAAAATAGTTATACAACCCACAATTCTACATTAGGCCTTTTTCAAATACGAAAACTAGAATAAACAATAGAAGTAAAAATCATAAAAGAAAGAAGCAGGGCAACTATAAAAAATAGTGTATAAATACCATGATTCTTAACCTTATTTATGTGTCAAAAGGCATCAGACTGGTATGAAACACAAATGCTTTTCAGAAAGCATATCTGGTCATATAGCCCGTATCTATCATTAATAAAAGTGAGAACATCTCTCTAAAACGCCTAAATAAGTTGCAGACTGTCATTTGTGGACCCTATAGCACAGCTGTTACATGAAATCTGCTAACCAATAAACAGGTATGCGCCACACTATTGCGTCTGAACAACTGTAATGCACATAGATGAAACGATTTTCCAAAGATCGCCTGAGAAACATCACAGTCTGCACAACGCCATCTGTGGTGTGATAGGGATCAAGGTAGCTGAAATGTTTATTTTGCGTGATAAATACATTATATTTGTGTACATTGGTACATAAGTGTTCACATTGTATCACATGGAGGCCCACTATTAAAGTTCAACGCAAACAACATGTAATGTCTCATGGTACATCTGTACCAAACAAGGAGTTTCTGCCTTGTAATGTACTTATTTAAATAAAACATGGAGGCGAGTAGTAATATATATTGTAACAAACTGTGGGTTGAGGACACCTCTGTCCCTCCCCTCGCACCTGGTTTCCAGTATTTGGACAACATTGCACACACGGAACTCAATGCCGATATCACTACACAGGATCTCATTGCTACACTCCTCACAAAACACAACACCACTCTTGGTCACGATCGTGTCACCTACCGCCACCTTCGTGAAGCTCCTGTCCCTTTCCTCTCCACCCTGGCCAGGCTCTACAATGTGGTCCTGTCCACCGGCTACTACCCCAACCTGTGGAAAACCTCCCGTATCCTGATGTTCCTTAAACCCGGTAAACCGCCATCTGCTGTCTCCTCCTACCGTCTCATCAGCCTTACCTCGGTCTTCAGAAAGGTCCTGGAATCCATCCTCACCCGACGCATCCACCAGCATTTCCGCCAGCACCGCCTCCTTCCCGTTACCCAGTGTGGCTTTCGATCGTCCTTCTCTTCCGATGACCTTCTCCTTCACCTCACTCATCTCCTTTTCGAACAGCTTAATTCCCATCGCTCTGCAATCTTCCTCTCCCTGGACCTCGAACGTGCCTATGACCACATGTGGCATTCCGGTCTCCTCCTCAAGCTCCAAACCTTCGCCCTTCCCATTAACTACATCCGTCTGATCGGCTTCTTCCTCTCCCACCATCCTTTCTACGTCACCATCCATAACATGGATTCCTACACCTTTTTTCCCTCCGCCGTTGTGCCCCAAGGCTCCGTCCTTTCCCCCCTTCTGTACCTTTTTTATACAGCGGACATGCTGCTGCCGTCACCCCCTGTCCACCTTCTCCAGTTTGCCTATGACACCGCCTTCCTTGCCCTTGTCCCCACCCTGCAGTGTTCCCAACACCTGCTCCAATCCCATCTTGACTGGTTCACCGCTTGCTGCAACCAGTGGTTGCTCAAGGTCAATCCCTCCAAAACCCAGGCGATCATTGTAGGCAAAACCAACCCTTCCTTCCGCCTCCTCGATTTCTATCTAACCTTCTATGGCCGTCCTATCGCCCTCTCCCCCACCCTTACGTACCTTGGCATCACCCTCGACCATCACCTCTCCTGGACCCCCCCCATCTCCGGACAATCCAAGCCAAGGCACGCTCCCGACTCCATCTCCTCAAGCTCCTTTCCGGCCATATGTGGGGTCTGGACCCCTCCACCATACTCCACACCTATAAATTCCTCATCCGCCCTATCCTCTGTTACGCCCATCCGGCCTGGATCTCCAGCCCCCCCTACCTTTTATAAATCCCTTCAGATCCTTGAACGCCATGCTCTCCGCCTCGCATATCGCATCCGTCTCCCCTCCCCCATGCGGATCCTGTATGACCTAATTCCATACCCCCACCTCCTCCTTTGCCTCGAACGGATACGGATCCTCTACACCTCCCATAAACTCGATCCTCCTCACCCGCTTGTCTCACCCATCCTCTCCCACCCCCGCCCGCTGCCATGCCTGTATTCCCACATCCCACCCGGTCTCCATCTCTCCACCCTCCTTACCCTCTCCCAAGGTGGCTTCCACCGGCTCCCCCTCCCTGATGATGCCCTCCTCCCCTCCCTCTACCCCTCCTATCAACTTTGATCTTCCCCTCCCCCTTCCTGTGTTTTTTCCTTTGGGCACCCTCCCTCCCTTCTCTTTCCTTCTCCCTCCATCCCCCCTTCCTCCACCCCTCTTCCCCCGGGCTTCCCCTACCCCCCCCTCCGCCCTTCCTTCCTCCCCCTATCTCTTCTGCCCTTGGCATCTCTGCTCTCTCCTCTCCCTCTCCCACCCCCCTCCTCCTCTCTCCTGGACTCGTACACGCTCAGTGATCATTCGCGCCAGAGATTGTTGCCTCGTGTTTTTCTGTGTGACGTCATTCGTTCTCAAGTGTTCCAGTGTTATTCGTTTTGTGCTCCAACGTTCGCGTGTGACGATTTTCGCTCTGTGTGTGTCCATGTATCTGAACAAATTTTATCTTGGACTCTACGCCTGTGACCGGCTCCATGTTTTTTAAAAGTGTATGTCTCCATTTATATATCCACCATATTTATTCTATATTGTCTTCAATTGCATCTTTTGTTTTCTCTGTAGCCAAAGAGCGGCATACTATGCCGCTGATGGCCTACCTGTAACAGGTATAAAAATAACAATAAAGAAAAAAAAAGTGGGTTGGGTTGTTTGGGGGGGAGGAGACCAAACAGCGAGGTCATCGGTCTCATCGGATTAGGGAAGGAAGCCGGCCGTGCCCTTTCAAAGAAACCATCCCGGCATTTGCCTTTAGCGATTTAGGGAAATCACGGGAAACCTAAATCAGGATGGCCGGACGAGGGATTGAATCGTCGTCCTCCCGAACGCGAGTCCAGTGTGCTAACCTCTGCACCACCTCGCTCGGTGTGACAAACTGTAACTGCTGATGTGAGGGACTTTAGGGAACATTTGCGTGGTGTTGTAACAAACTGTAACAACATCACGTAAATGTTCCCTAAAGTTCCTCACACCAGCACCATCAACCAAGGAAGTCACAACACAGTGGTCACGAAATGGTGAGGAGGGGAAGAGAACAAGGATGCTACTGTCGAGCCGAAAGAACGTGAGACATTATTCAAACTGGATATGGTTGACACTGGTGTTGGTGACAAGGGAGGAGGGGTAATTGAGGGGGAGGGGTAGTCTAAAGAAGTGGGTGCCCAAGGAAGTGGGACCAAAATTCGTAAGTCACAAGTGTGATTTTTTTTAAACCTGAGCTGCAGTATCTTGGTCACGTCATAAACAGTCAAGGTGTACATGCATTTCAGTCACATTTGTTAGCCATACGTGACTTGCCAGTTCCTGTCACAGAACTGCAGTCGGTTAATGAACTATTAACTATTACATTCGGTTCATACTGAATACTGCACAAATTGTAGCTCCACTGCATCGTTTGCGTCGCAAGAATGTTCCCTTTGTTTGTTCAGATGAGTGTCAAGTAGCTTTTCAAAAAGTTAAAATCTACATTGCTCAGTGATCGCTGCTTAGTTCACTTAGATACTGACAAACCAGTTGTGTTCCAAGTTGACGCTTCCTCTTACGGAATCGGTGCAGTCCTTTCACACAGAATTGGTGATAACGAGAGTGTTGTCCAAAGCTCAGTGTGACCATTCACAAGTAGAGAAAGAGGCATTGGCTATTGTATATGGTGTCACCAAATTCCACCACTATTTGTATGTCAGAAAATTCTACTTAGTAATATTGAAACGTCCCCTTAGAAAAATTAATGAATTACTGTGCTGATAAATCTCTTACATTATTTGATTTTCAAACAGCTGAGCAAAACTGAACGTACTCAGACATTTTGCTCTTTACCTATTCTGACCAACACTAAACTGACACACAATATTTTTTAGCGCAACGCGATCTGACTTTCAAAAATCCCTACAAAAGAATGGCCCTGACTAACATTAACCTATACGTTTCACAAATCACTTACCTCATAAAAATCTTCGTTACTCGAACTACTGCAATACAGCGAGCGCCACTACTGCCAGCTAAATAAAAGATTCAAACTACTGAAGGCACTAACTACTTATAGGCATAGTTAGCAAATGAAAGATTTTGATAGAGAACAAACAATGTATTTACCTTAATGGTGTTCAAAAGTCATAATATATATAGCAGTTCATGATGTCCATTCTTACAAATGTACTGTTTCTGATGGACACACGTCCAGATCATCCGCTCTCAGAAATCCGCCATCTCACTTCCCCACATCCACCACTGCTGGCGGCTCACCTCCAACTGAGCAATGCTACGCGCTGTTAACAACCAACAGCCCAACACTACAATAGCGAACAACAATGCAAACCACCCACAGACTACACACAGCACATTCAGTGATTTTCATACAGAGCGCTACGTGGCGTTAACAGTATAAAAACCTAAACAGCCTACTTACATAGCCCCTATGCTCCCCACAAAAAATTTTACAAATTGTTTTGGGCAGTGGCCAATACAGATTTGAAAAAAATTTTCATAATTACAATAACAAAGAAATCAAATGCACACACTTATTGATACAATGTTTGTCAAAAGCTAAAATTTTCTCACAGTCCATAAAGACAGTCCTGATCGTTCATCATAGTAAAATTGCAGTGTTTTTCTCAAAGTCTGAGCAATAAAAGAATATGCACACGGAAGTAGTGGATTTCCATGCAGTCTTGAAGAAGTAGTGTTGTCCTTCCAATGGAAAGACAATGCTGACTCTTGACATGCAGACAGGTAATGTGCCACAACAGAGCAAACCCACAGCAGAGTCAGTCAAAGCTTTGAAGAATATTGGTAGGTAGGTCATCACAGAGCAGACCCACTGTATTCCTGGTAGAGACTATGGTATTGGTGGGCCACCAGAGGTGCAGACCCATTGCAGTCCTTGTAGAAATAATGGTACTGGTAGGTCATCAAAGATGCAGACCCACTGTAGTCCTTGTAGAGATAATGGTATTGGTGGGCCTTCAAAGATGCAGACCCATTATAGTCCTTGTAGAGACGGCCAGCAGCCATTTATTGCGACTGAGCAGGTGCACAATCACCATCAAAGAGTCTTGCGGAGAATATAGCAAGTCCATAAACCATCACTTGTGCACTCTCAAAGTTTTAGGAATTGTCCTTAGAACCAGCAATGCTGTTAATCAGTCCCTTGCTGAATTATTAACACACATCCAAACACTAACAGTCCTCTTTTTTCACATATTGTGCATATACTATGGCCAACAGAAATGTGTGCAGTGAAATGAATGTTTACAGGTTACTTAATTTGATGAACTGGTGTCAATTACAATTTTATAACACGAGAATACAATAACAAAGGTACAAAATACATCATTAAATAACGTAACAATACAGATAACATTTGAAGTAATATGGGCTTTACAAAAGAATAGAAATAAATATATACATCAGTGTTACAGGACTTATGACATAAGTGAATATATAAAATAATGAGAATAGTTTTCGAAACATTAATTTCACACATGAGCATTAAAATAGAACAGAATAAATAATGTCTAAACATCTTTACAAAGAAAATAATATAGTATTTGAAAAATTCTACAACATAAATCTTATTAGCTAAACACATAAAGACAGGAAAAAGACAAATATACAAGGATACATAAACACATAGCGGAATAATACAAAAGGAAAGACAGAGTTCGTTTTCAGGGTAAGATTTGGTACTGCAGTCCAACCCAAAATTTCATTCCATAGATCTTTCATCTTATTTCAACATTTGTTTCCACCAAAAAAATCCAATCCAAGTTTGCTTTCTCTATTTATATGTTCACATATTTCTTACCTCATTATTTATTTTCCATTATTTTACCTCATCATTTATTTCCAAGAAAATCCTACCTAAACCTGTTGTCCCTAAACCCAACTTTTTTGTTCATATCCTCTTTCAAAATACTTTTTTTGGCCAAACCATTTTGTTATAGCTTCTCAATGCATTTCTTCCAATTCATCACAACTCGTTCTCTTATATAGCCTACCCCATCTTAAGCTAACTTAAATCTACTGAGCTCAGATGCTAAACTAAGGGACGAGGCAATGGTGCAGCACAAAACAATTAACACAAACAGCAATGACAAAAAATGCAAATTAGCAAAGCAAGCAGCAATATACATATATATAAGTTAGCATAGCAAATGCAACATTATCACTAATATGAGCCAATCTGCAGCAACAAGAAAAATAAATCAGTAGTAAATCTGGCTTAGCAGAGTAATACAAACTGAAATTTAGTAGCACTATGCCTGGCAAACAGCAGCAGCAGATGCAATAACTTATACCTAAACATGACAAAGCTCAAGCAGAAAAAATATTACAGTAAAAACAACAATGCAGATAAGGGAAATGTCTATTCACATCTTAATGCCTATGTAATAAAAGTGGTGCGCTACAAGTTATTCTACAAGAAATATTACCAAGTAGTAGAAAAGAAAATTATGTATGCAAGTCCTGTGACGGGGAAATGTCTTCTTGTGCTCCTTCGTTTTTTTTTAAGTACATCATAAAGTTATTATTTACTGGATCTGTAGGCATAAAATATCTGTATTAGTACATCCATTAACTTTTATTGTAACCAATGCTGCAGTGCAGCTAGAAACTAGATATTAAACAAAATAGGCAAAGCAAGGCGTGAAACGTCATTCACTAGCCATATGGCATTTCATAATGCAGTAAACAATCTTTCAACTAGCAAGACAATAGGCGTGAAATGTTTCTCATCATTTCATTTCAGTAAATATCATAAATTAAGAGCTCCACCGTGTAATCATATGTTTTCAAGTTTGGGCGTGTCGTATTTGCGATGCTTTCTACAAAGAAATGTCAATAGCGAGGATAATCGCCTGTGCCTCTGAAAGGCACACACTAATGGCTTTTTTTCCAGGCGACTGTCGCGCAGCTCGGTGCTTACAGTGACCTACCTTCCTTACTGAAATATTTACAACACCAGTTTGCACTACAGTAACAGTCTCATATAAAAAATTTCACAGGTCGAGAATTTGCGTTGCAAATGTGTAGAAACAAAATTCTTTAAATATAATAGTGTCCAAATAATTTTCGTAAGCATTGTGATACATTCACGCATTTACACACATTTCGTAACTCTTTAAAGTACGATTCTTGGTTTCCATCATCCTTTTTCACAAGTCAGAGTCCCTAACCACAACTCCTTATTCCTTACCTTATTACACATATACATATTCGTCGACATTCTTCAATATTTCATCATTATAAATATGTAGCATAATCAAATTCCTCATATAGCATCAGCTTATTGATCGTAAACATACCTCAACAGCATAATACACATCATCGTTATTGCATCATAATACACCTCAGTCACATCTCAAAATCGTCGTAGCTTTCTGAATATTTTAAAACCTAAAAAAAATTCTCTGCTCATTTCAGAAGTATCATCTATCTCAAACGTACTTTAAAAATCATGATCCCATACCAAATACGACATTCTCATAGTATCACAAAGGTTCCGAAAAAATATGAACAGTTCACAAAGTACAGACAAATACAATTTCATAAGTGTGAAGTTATCCAACGGTGTAATTATGTAAACATCTGTCACTGATGTAGTAAAATAAATTTTTGTCTCTCTCAGTTAAATAATCAGATAGCTGCGTAATTCTGTGTTAGAGAAACATGGTACCGATGTGTAAAGTTGTATAAGCAAATACCATATTAGCTAGGGCTACTTGTGCTTGCCAAACACATGGTACACAAAGTAAGCGTGTACCCCCCTGAGGATTAATGTAATTATACCCTCAGGTGTTACAGATTACAGCAATGGAATGAAATATATCATGGAAAACCTTTGTATCTTTGTAATTCAAAAATCTTTAAAAATAAATGTTTTTAAGTACAAAATTAATCACTCAAATACGTGTACTGTAGCGCTAAACTGTGCGTCTTGTTGTAAGATAATCTCTGTGGAAGTGTCATAGTTATCGTCCTCTGTAAGCAAAGTTCTGCTGCAATCAATGTACTTACCTCATCATAAACAAAAGTGAAATGCTTTGCGTGTAGATATCATAGTTATTACGTATCTTACCATGATCAAGGAAGTACTATAATGTAACGTATTGTTGTGCTACGAAAAAGGCTGCCTCATTGTAGCTATACCACAAAAGTTACTACTAAAACATGTTTTACTTTCCAGAATAATTCAGAAAAACTGTGCAGATATAAAACAGAAACACTGCAAAAGCAACATTGTAAATTGTCACTCAGTAGTAGCGTCGTGATAAAATCGTGTAGCTGTCACATAAACTAACCAGTGTGTCATCTGGTATCTCACAGAAAGTACTTTAAATCCAGAATGTATTTTCAAGTAAACCAAAATCTTGCATTTAAATCTCATTAGCAGTACCTGTATATGTTCTAAGTATGTGAGCCTTATAGTCGTTACGTAATCGTGCAACTAACAAGCAAGAATGTACACACGCAATAACACTGTGTCGTCTGTTCATTATAACAATGCACTCATAAATACTGTCTAAATATGTTCCCTAGGTTCTTGACTGGATATTTAACTTCAAACATTGTTGCACGTTAACAGTTTCTAAGTCTGACAAAGCATACTAGAAATGTGAAGTGAAAAGTTTTATGGCAAAGACAAAGTTAAAAAGCAGATTATCTCTCAATAAACGGTTTTACATGTGAAATGTGGTGCAATCTTTTACCCTTTCTAGTGCGCAGACTTTCAACTTCAAAGCAATTATCATGTTGTATACGTCGGTAAGGAATGCTAAAATTTTTCTCAAGGTTAGCGTCTATGTTATTTTTCGCTGAGCCAGCCGCCGCACGTGGCTGCATGCGGTGCGAGTCATTCTCTGTCTCTTTGTTGGCGCGCGTCGTTATTGGGATTAGGAGACCTTACTTCTACAAATTCACCTTGACAAGAAGGCCCTGCCCTGTTTGAATCTCGCCAGTTCTGATGAAATTCACGTCTGCCGTTTTGTTGGTAGTTTACACAGTTTCTTTTTTGTCGGTCATGTGGTGGAGAATTTATCCCAGAATAGTAACTGCGCGGTGGACCGTTGCATCTCACGTTATTCTGTCTCCCTTGATAATAATAGTTCTGGTTGCCATGTTGTCTGTTTCTCTGATTGTCTCTGTGATAGTCATTACTGCGGAGAGGTGATCTTTCCCTGTAATTATTACTACTCTGCCAACGGTTGTTTTTGTCACGATTTACATTGTAAGAATAGCCTTGTCGTGTCCATTTATTATTTCTGCCATCGCGGAATTGTGACGGATGTGACCTGTAATTGTTCTGCTCCTGTTTTCGCGTTCCGCAAGTGTCAGTGTCAATTTCTAATTCTTGTAAGAAACCCTGAAAAGCTTCAATGTCGTCTTTGCAACATCTGCCAAAATAATGTCGTAAATGTTCAGGCAATTTGATTAAGCAAATGCGGATGAGTTCTGAGGGGCTGTAAGGGTTTGACAGGTACTGATTCTTGTGCAACATGTCTTCAAAATATTTCACAAGACTGGAAAATTCAGATTGTTCGAAATGTTTCATCATTATGATGCTATGTTTTACTCAGTCTTGTGTAGCTTGAGACCAATTTGCTGAGAGGAAGGCATGATAAAATTCTCCTTCACTGTGACAATTGTGAATGACCGATCGCATTCTTACAGCTGGTTCATTCTCTAAATAGCCACACATAAATTCTAATCTGTGCTCTAATGACCAGTTGGGAGGAAAACAATGAGAGAATTGATGGAGCCAGGCTTGTGGATGAATGTCGTGTCCAGAATTCTTAAATGTTTTGAATTTACGTGTAGTAATGAACAGCTTATAGTCAAAATCATCGTGTCGGCGAGTAGCATATCGGTCATTGTTACGTCGTTTCGGCGGTTCCATCTCAACATTCGGTGTACGTTGCCGATTTCTTTCATAATTTCCAAAGTGCCCTATGTTATTATTTTGTGGCTTTTCCGTATTTCTATGGCCCTCTTCCCGTATTGGAGCGCGAGTGTCCTCTGAAATATGTAATTCTTGTATTACCTGTGTCAACTGATCTTGTACTTCCCGGATTTCTCTTTGGTGTTGCGTGTTAATTTTATTCTGACTTTGTTTGAATTTCGTAATTTGTTCGTACTCTTCTGTGTCAGTGAAGGCTACAGGTCTTGTGTCATTGAGATCATCATCCACCTTCGCAGATAAGTTAGTGAACTGATCCGAAAGTTCGGCTACTTTCTCCGATAGTGAACTTATTTCTTCAGTGTGGTTTTCCGAACCAAGTTTCAGAGTGTCCATTTGTGTTGAAATCGTATCTCCTGTGTCCTTTAAGTTATCCTGAGTTTTTGCAAGTTGCGTAACCGAATCGGTAGATGCAACTGAGTCAATCTTAGCTCGCAAGGTCTCATGATTTTCATGAACAATAGTTTGCAGTTCTTTTATGGCTGCTTCGTGATTCTGTAATGTATTTTCATGCCGCGAAAAAATAGGTTGGAAATGCTCACAAATTTGTGTTTTTACGTGATTACAGACTTTTTGACATTTCGATTCGATTTTATGTAACTCAGTATTTAAATCTTCACGTGTTTCTTGAAGCGTTTCTTTAATTTGTTTCTGATTTTGTTCCATTTGTTGCTGAGTTTGTCTCTGATTTTGTTTCATTTGTTGCATTAATTGCAATAATAATGTATTTGTGTCTGGAATCTGTTCCTCTACGCTTTTCGGCAGTGCATTTGCACCGGCAACATTCACATTTTGACGAGCAGAAAATGTGTCTTGACTTATTTGAGAAAACGGTGAGGAACCAAAACCTGAATCTGCAGTATTTGCAAGATTGTGTCCTGTCATTCCCGATTCCTGAGGCGGGCTGTTGCCGACCGATCGATCGATAATGCTTCCCTGTTCACTAATTGTTTTACTGTCTACACCATTATTTGCAGCCCGCTCCATTTCCCTATGCACAATTACCAAATTACTACATTGAACATTAGTTAATTCATTACTCGGTGGCGCTAACACACTGCTTTCGTCTTCACTGTCATTTCTCAGTTTACTTTGGAGCCTAGTATTACGTTTTTCACACGCCATAATTGTCACAATATTTCGCACGATAACACAGAAAAGCACAATTTGAAGAGCAAAAATAAGAAAACACATCAACATAGAACTGAAAATAATATCAAGTTAATCCCAAGCGCAGCTGCGAAATACTTGGTGCAAATCTACGTGCATGCCATAACTGTTTTACTGTACAACAATGAAAGACTGTAACTACAAAGGAGATTCTCTCTACAATTACGCGCTAGCAATAAACAAAAGCTACACTAATTACACAAACTACAAGAAAAAATCAGAAGATTCCAGTGAGGTATCCTCGGCTAAGGGTCGACATATGAAACGTCCCCTTAGAAAAATTATACGTGATTGTGTTTAAACTGACACACAATATTTTTTAGCGCAACGCGATCCGACTTTCAAAAATCCCTACAAAAGAATGGCCCTGACTAACATTAACCTATACGTTTCACAAATCACTTACCTCACAAAAATCTTCGTTACTCGAACTACTGCAATACAGCGAGCGCCACTACTGCCAGCTAAATAAAAGATTCAAACTACTGAAGGCACTAACTACTGATAGGCATAGTTAGCAAATGAAAGATTTTGATAGAGAACAAACAATGTATTTACCTTAATGGTGTTCAAAAGTCATAGTATATATAGCAGTTCATGACGTCCATTCTTACTGTTTCTGATGGACACACGTCCAGATCATCCGCTCTCAGAAATCCGCCATCTCACTTCCCCACATCCACCACTGCTGGCGGCTCACCTCCAACTGCGCAACGCTACGCGCTGTTAACAGCCAACAGCCCAACACTACAATAGCGAACAACAATGCAAATCAGCCACAGACTGCACACAGTACATCCAGTGATTTTCATACAGAGCGCTACGTGGCGTTAACAATATAAAAAACCTAAACAGCCTACTTACAACATATCACAAGCCATTGCAGCCTTGTTTCATCCGCCGAAGCCTGTTCCGGTACGAATTGCCCAAAAATTGCAAAGATGGGCTTTGTTGTTGTCTCAATACCCCTTAAAGATTATCGTCCGACAGCTCAATATGGTAATGCGGACGCATTTTCGTCTTCCGATTGGCCCTGACACACTCTGTGATGCTTCTGCTGCATCTTGCTGTCACATCGATGCTCAGGATTCTGAATTGCTTCACTTCTTTTTCTATGAACTATAGGAAAATTGCAAAGGCCACTGAAGCTGATTTAGATCTGAACATTTTGCTGCAAAACATTCGCACATCTTGGCCTCGCTCATTGCATAGCATCAGGAACTCTGTAGTGGGCCGATACTTCGAACGTCGGCATAGTCTCGCTATACAGCAAGATGTGATTCTTGTTGAGAATGACAGTGGACAGTCACATGTGTTGATGCCTCAAGTTTTGCAAAAAGAAGTGTTGCAGTTACTTCACCAAGGACACTGGGGGATTGTTCGTATGAAACAGTTAGCGCGTCGACTCTGTACGTGGCAGGGCATGGGCACCCAAATAGAACAGATGACGACACAGTGTCACGCATGTGCGGAAAATCAGTCCGCTCCGACACAACAGTTTTCTACTTGGCCTAATTCGCGACCGCAACGTGTGCACATAGACTTTGCGGGACGTTTTTGGAACACTCGTTGGTTAATCGTGGTTGAATCATATAGAAAGTTTCCTTTTGCTGTGTCTATGAACTCGACAACGTCACGTAGCACAGTTAAGGTGTTGTCCTCTTATTTTTTTGCCTCGAAGGTTTGCCTGAAGTCATAGTGTCTGACAACGACCCTCAGTTCACGTCAAATGAATTTGAAATATTCTGTGAACGCAGTGGCATACAACAGGTAACAAGTGCATCGTTCCTTCCACAGTCAAACGGCGAAGCGGAACGTTTTGTGAGAACTTTCGAGCAGCAGATGGACAAACTTCCACCGCGCAGAGCAGGGATCAAGCCTTGCAACTGTTTCTCGCCTCACATCGTCGGCACCCACGAGATGGACCATCGTCGGCGAAATCGCTTCACGGCCGCCGCCATCGGACAGTGCTCCACCCTACTCAGCATTCGGCGCCGAAGGACGGCCGCCATTATCGCTTCGCGCCACATGATACTGCGTTTTATAGGGTTTCTAGCGGCTGCAGACGGTGGGCGCGAGGCGGGATCGTTCGTCGACTTGGCGGTTGCATGTATCCCGTTTCAGGCCCCGACGGATTGCAGCGCTGAAAATCACAATGAACTTCGCCACTGTCATGTGCACAGTGATCCTTCTGTGTCTCTCCCCCCAGATTCACGGATCCCGACGACATCACGGACACAACAGCCGCCAGAGGGTGTCATCACTACACCACGGGACGACTCCATTGGAGACGGAGCCTTCGCCGCCTCCGCCTCCTCTCGTCCGACCGATGCAGCTGGACCCGCCCCAGCCGCAGCAGCCAATGCCTACGACATCTTGTTATGGGCTTCAGGAGATGGACACGTCGTTTTCCGAGGGACGTTCCCGTCAGAGCGAAGGCCGGATGGTGGGGTACGACCGGAAGTCTGACGTCCCTTGCAGCCACAGCTTCGGGTCCAGCGCAGCACCCACACTCCTGCCCCCTCCCCCCCCCCCCCGCCATTGTTGCGCTGCCTACACGACGACGGTCCGTCGCCTGGGGGGAGGGGGGGGGATACTCCGGCGTGACGTCAAACGCCGGCACTTCGCCCCCAGCAACACAACAGCAGACAGGGCTGAGAGACGGCGTCAGCCAATTGCACGCTGACTGACCCCTGTCCACGACGAGACGGCGGTGCCCTCTACGCGATGAGAACATAAGCGCCGCTCCGCCTGGCTGCAGCCCAGTTTGCGATTTGTAGGGTAGGCAGTCTAAGAACGGTACAGCAGTGATTTATGAATTGTATTGTTTCACTTGTATTACGAATTGTATATACTGGAGAAACTTCTTATTTGTCTGTCGCCCTTTGCTTGCGACACTTCTGTATTTCAGAGTTAAGTATTGTCATTTATCTTACTGTAATAAAAATTCATTAATATGATTTGCTTCAATTGTTGTCTTGCGACCCCAGAAAGCATGTTTCGTAGGCACCCTATATTAGACGAGTGGCTGGACACAACACAATGAATGTTCTTTTACAGATGAGTCCTAATTTGGTCTGGACAGTGATTCTCGACGGATTCGCATCTGGAGGGAACGTGGAACACGACTTTGGGGCCCAACCATTGTGGAAAGAGACTGTTATCGAAGATGATCCTTTACGGTGTGTGCAGGGATTATGTTGACCACTCGAAGAGCCCTTTATGAATCTCTATGGTTAGATCGGCAAGTTTTAGTGCCACGAGATCTTCCGGAGCCCGGTCTTCTTGAGACCGTACATTCTCGTGATCACCGCTGCCAGCAATCACGTACAACGGTTACCATCCTTTCAAGTCTTTCTGCAGTATCACAGAGGGAACATCCAGCTTCTCGTAGTTCCATTACACGACCTTGTTCAAACTCATTTAAGTGATGATAATGGCGCCTCTGTTGTCTTAAATACATCTCAAAGGTATTGTAATGTATTGTATTGTATGTTAACCGGGGGCCTAGAAACGACGGAGAGGCTCCGTCCCCACCGCAGCCGCAGTGCTCCACAACCCCACGACGACTACCGCAATCCACTTCACCCATCCGCCGCCCCACACTGAACCCAGGGTTATTGTGCGGTTCGGCCCCCGGTGGAGCCCCCCAGGGAACGTCTCACACCACACGAGTGTAACCCCTATGTTTGCGTGGTAGAGTAATGGTGGTGTACGCGTACGTGGAGAACTTTTTTGCGCAGCAATCGCCGACATAGCGCAGCTGAGGCGGAATAAGGGGAACCAGCCCGCATTCGCCGTGGCAGATGGAAAACCGCCTAAAAACCATCCACAGACTGGCCGGCTCACCGGACCTCGACGCAAGTCCGTCGGGCGGATTCGTGCCGGGGACCAGGCGCTCTTTCCCGCCCGGAAAGCCGTGCGTTAGACCGCACAGCCAACCATCTCAAAGGTAACTAATGCTCACAACCGTTGCAGCGTGTGTTTAAAGCAAACCTGATTTGGATTCCCAGAGTGGCGCTGCTAGCACTTTGAGATTTAGAAACACGCTTATCAACTTTAGTTTATGTCGTACAACTTCTCCTTCGTGCTGCGATTGTTTTGTTCCGTCAGTGTATTAAATAAGCACGAGTTTCGATAATAAGCGAATTCTAGAAGTAAAGAGGAAGTGAAGTGAAATGGAGAAGTCTGTATAAAAGCTAAGGTCATCACGAAGTTACACTTCGCCCTAAAATCGAGTGCTTCTATCTTCCAAAGACTCTCCGTATAGCATTACCCACTCCTTGTCCTACATCTGTCAACAGCCATGTAACTAGTTCCACGTAGAATCTTACGTTACTGTTAATGCGTTCAATCTTTGGTTAATACTTTCCAATAACGTCACGTTAAACTGTGTCTCCTCTAATTTGGTGGCGGAGCCTGCCACCTCCGGATGGACCTTGTCTAGGGTAGGCGTGTGGGTTTCGGAACCTCTGCTCTGGTGATTTATCGCCTTCGTCGTTCAGTTACTCTTTACGGCAGGCGCTAATCACTACGAGCGCAGTAGGCTAACGACGGATGACGCAGCTGCCGCGCGGTCCCGTGGGAACCGCAGATTTCTGGACGCGACCGATAGCGCCAATCAGCGCATCCGCCACAGCGGCCGGAAGTCGGCGGTGCGACCGCAAATACCACACTTGCTCTCGCAGTTCCGCGTCTTCCCTGCCTATTGAACGTTTCTGTCAAAGTAAGCGGCCGTTTCCCTATTGGAATTTACTCTGTCCCGCATTCTGGAATATCTGAAAAGAATAAAGTTCTACAACAGCCCGCCCTAGTTTCATGATTAAGGGAGAAAACAGGGAATATTAAAGAAAACAGGCTCCCTGAAGTGAGGTCTGAAATATGTGATGACAACAATGCAGTGTGTTTGATATCAATTAACGCTTTGGGTACCAGTGGTTTTTGCCTGGAAGCACCAGTTTATTAACTTCTTTTGAACTACCTGTGCCTTTCGCTTGAAACCAGCTACTCTATTACAAGATATAGACATCTATTGGTACTCTGAGGCACTTCGACGAATGTAGTTACTCCATTCAAAGCAGCAATACGCGCAAAGATAGTGCTACGTGATAGTTGTTATTGTAACATGTGGTTTCTTTATACAGGGTGTTACAAAAAGGTACGGCCAAACTTTCAGGAAACAATCCTCACACACAAATAAAAAAAAAAGATGTTATGTGGACATGTATCCGGAAACGCTTAATTTCCATGTTAGAGCTCATTTTAGTTTCGTCAGTATGTTCTTCCACCTACGCTCAATGGAGCACGTTATCATGATTTCATACGGGATACTCTACCTGTGCTACTAGAACATGTGCCTTTACAGGTACGACACAACTTGTGGTTCATGCACGATGGAGCTCCTGCACATTTCAGTCGAAGTGTTCGTACGCTTCTCAACAACAGATTCGGTGACCGATGGAATGGTAGAGGCGGACCAATTCCATGGCCTCCACGGTCTCCTAACCTCAACCCTCTTGACTTTCATTTATGGGGGCATTTGAAAGCTCTTGTCTACGCAACCCCGGTACCAAATATAGAGATTCTTCGTGCTCGTATTGTGGACGGCTGTGATACAATACGCCATTCTCCAGAGCTGCATCAGCGCATCAGGGATTCCATGCGACGGAGGGTGGATGCATGTATCCTCGCTAACGGAGGACATTTTGAACATTTCCTGTAATAAAGTGTTTGATGTCACGCTGGTACGTTCTGTTGCTGTGTGTTTCCATTCCATGATTAATGTGATTTGAAGAGAAGTAATAAAATGAGCTCTAACATGGAAAGTAAGCGTTTCCGGACACATGTCTACATAACATATTATCTTTCTTTGTGTGTGAGGAATGTTTCCTGAAAGTTTGGCCGTACCTTTTTGTAACACCCTGTATATACGCAAACATAGTGATCAGTTGAAGAGATCATTGACAGTGGAAGTAAGTATGTCTAAAGCTACTGTAACGTAAATTTCAGTTTGTATCTCTGCTTATATGAGTTGTTTTGAATGAAAGTACTGCAGCAGTATGTACTTTTGATATAAATTTACTACACACATCAAAAAAAGTTTTGCATCATCCCAGTTCCCAGAACTCCTGAAGATGGACGTTGACTGTGGACATTGTATCACAGACACTGTCCCTTTCACTGTTAAGATATGTCACTAAACCCGCCCAAAGATGGAAACAGCCAAGCATGAGCAGCGCCATTAGACGGAGGGGGTCCGACAGCTGATCAGTCCCAGTCATTCCACCAGGAAGGAGGTTCACGGCTCGTGTTGTCTGTAGTTCAACCATGCTTAGACAGTCAATACCGCGGTTCGATCGCGTCCGCATTGTTAGCTTGTGCCAGGAAGGGCTCTCAACAAGGAAAATGTCCAGGCCGGCCGCTGTGGCCGAGTGGTTCTAGGCGCTTCAGTCCGGAACCGCGCTGCTGCTAGGATCGCAAGTTCGAATCCTGCCTCCGGCATGGATGTGTGTGATGTCCTTAGGTTAGTTAGGTTTAAGTAGTTCCAAGTCTAGGGGACTGATGACCTCAGATGTTAAGTCCCATAGTGCTTATAGCCATTTGAACCATTTGAAGTGTCCAGGTGTCTCGGAATGAACCGAAGCGATGTTGTTTGGACATGGAGGAGATACAGAGAGAGACAGGAACTGTCGATGACATAGCTCCCTCAGGCCGCCCAAGGTTCCGAGGAACCCTGACAGCAACTCCACCGTGTTGAATAATGCTTTTCGTGCCGCCACATGACGACGTGTTACGACTCAAACCGTGTGCAGTAGGCTGCATGATGCGCAACTTTACTGCCGACGACCACGGCGAGGTCCATCTTTGCGACCACGACACCATGTAGCGCGGTACGGATGGGCCCAGCAACATGCCGAATGGACAGCTCAATATTGGCATTGCGTTCTCTTCACCAATGAGTGTCGCATATGCCTTCAATCAGATAATCCTGGGAGACGTGTTTGGAGGCAACCCGGTCAGGCTGAACGCCTTCGACACACTGTCTAGCGAGTGCAGCAAGGTGGAGGTTCCCTGCTGTTTTGGGATGGCATTATGTGCGGCCGACGTACGCCGCTGGTGGTCATGGAAGGCGCGGTAGCGGCTGTACGGTACGTGAATGCCACCCTCCGACCGATAGCGGAACCATATCAGCAGCATATTGGCGAGACATTCGTCTTCGCGGACATCTTGTGAATGACTTCCTTCAGCATAACGACATCGCTCGACTAGAGTGGCCAGCATGTTCTCCAGACATGAACTCTATCGAACATACTTGGGATAGATTGAAAAGGGCTGTTTATAGACGACGTGACCCACTAACCACGCTGAGGGATCTACGTCGAATTGCCGTTGAGGAGTGTGACATTCTGGACCAACGGTGCCTTGATGAACTTGTGGATAGTATGCCGCAACGAATACAGGCATGCATCAAAACAACAGGGCGTGGTACTGGGTATTAGAGGTACCGGTGTGTACAGCAATCTGGACTACCAACTCTAAAGGTCTTGCTGTATGGTGGTACAACATGCAATGTGTGGTTTTCATGAGCAATAAAAAATGGCGGAAATGATGTTCATGTTGATCTCTATTCCAATTTTGTGTACAGGTTCCGTAACTCTCGGAACAGAGGTGATGCAAAACGTTTTTTGATGTGTGTGTATTTTAGTCCCGTTTTTGCTTGTTATTTATCTATAATTTGTTTTAGGTATCGTGAGTTCATGAAAGCTGAATGCAGCATGCAAACGTGCATGCATTGTGTTGTACAAGTGCCGGATATCAATTCGTGGGATGGAGTTCTATGCCTGTTCCTCTTGGTCGGTCAATACAGGGACGGTTGGTGTTGTTTGTGGATGAAGTTGGAGTTGTTGTCTGATGATGCACTACATGTCCTCTATTGGAAACAGTGATCGAGCAGACCAAGGCGATATGTCGACACTCTTTATAGCAGGCTGGGTTAAAACAGCGATATCTGGGCGACCTCTGTTCTCTTGGAAAACACCTCCTGGACTGCTGTTCATGAATGACTGCACAACAGATCGAATCAGCATGCTGACGTGCAGATTTTCAGCCAGGGTGCGTGGGATAGCCACGAGGGTACTCCTGCTGTCATACTAAATCGCACCCCAGACCATAACTCCAGGTGTATGTCCAGTGTGTCTAGCAAGCAGACTGGTTGGTTGCAGGCCCTCAACCAGCCTCCTCCTAACCAACGCACTGCCATCACTGGCTCTGAGACAGAACCAGCTTTCATCATTAAACACAACAGACCTCCACCCTGCCCTCCAATGAGCTCTCGCTTGACACCACTGAAATTGCAAATCGCATTGGTTTGGATCCAGTAGATAGTCCACTGCAGGGCCTCTGGCTCGGAGCTGTCCTTGAGGTAACCGATTTGTAACAATCCGTTGTGTCATTGTGGTGTCAACTGCTGCTCAGATTGCTGCTGCAGACCGGGCGAGGTGATGCTGTGGTTAGCACACTGGATTCGGGAGGACGACGGCTCAAACCCGCGTTCGGCCATTCAGATTAGGTTGCCCGTGATTTTCCTAAATCGCCGGGAAAGTTTCTTTGAAAGGGCACGGCCAATTTCCTTCCCCATGCTTAACACAATCGGGCTTGTAATCCGCCTCTAATGACCTCGATGTCGACGGAACGCTAAACCCAATTTTCCTTCCTTTTGCTGCTGCAAGTGCAGTCTACTATGCGCCAGAGCAATACGCTGAACGCGTTGGTCTTTCCTCTCAGTAGTGCCACTTAGCCATCCAGAGTCCAGTCTTCTAGCGGCCATACATTCTCGTGACCACCACTGCCAGGAATTATGTACAGTGGCTTCATTCCCGCCAAGTTTTGCTGCAATATCGCAGAAGGAACATCAATCTTCTCGCAACCCTATTACAAGACCACGTACAAACTCAGTGAGTGTTGGTAATGGCGTATTACTCGCCTTAATGGCATTCTTGGCTAACGTAAATTCACAACGTCCAATCTCAAAGGTAACTAACGCTCACAATCATTACGGTGTGTATTTAAGGCAAAACTGATTTGCATCCTCACAGTGATGTTACTACCGCCGCTCTTATGCGACTGCTGTGAAATTGGAAGAGACATCATCCGTCAGATGTAGAAACCCGTCTATGAACTTTCGTTTACGTCGCGGCACTTCTTCTTGGTGCTGCGATTTTTTTCCGCGTCAGTATATTTCTACACATCTCTTAGCTCTTCTTTTATGTCTATAAAGTGCTGAAACAGTATTCGATAGGGATCCTGTATTAGAACAGAACTTAAAAGACCTTTAGAAGACTTAAGTTCAAATATGGCAGAAGGGATAGAGAATAACAAGTTTGCCGCGCGGGATTAGCCGAGCGGTCTGGGGCGCTACAGTCGTGGACTGTGCGGTTGGTCCCGGTGAAGGTTCGAGTCCTCCCTCGGGCATGGGTGTGTGTGTTTGTCCTTAGGATAATTAAGGTTAAGTAGTGTGTAAGCTTAGGGACTGATGACCTTAGCAGTTAAGTCCCATAAGATTTCACACACATATGAACATATATAATAACAAGTTTGTTTGTGTGGCCATCCTCCGCAGCAAGCATATAAATACTTGTTTTGTAAATCAAACTGCCTTTCCCTGCTGCTAGTTACTTTATTTATCCCATACGCGTTTCGCCTTCTCCTGTTCTAAGGCATCATCAGTGGGATCTATAACGATACAGTTTTGCTAGTTATAGATTATCAAACAGTTCATTTCGCGATTTTTTGTAAAAAAATAATTACTTACGATTTGCTGATCTGCATTTCCTCACATCTGGTCTGGAGGTCGCACTACCACTTAATCACTGCCAGATAATCACACCTTCGTATTCTCGCCTTCCACACTCTGTTAACCATGTTTCTCACTTTTTTTGTGGTGGACTATTGTTCTTACGTCACTCGATACAACTATTTCGTCGTACACTGCTTTTCACGGCGTAAATATTGCGACTCCATTACGTGTTTCATCTTCTTTGGTATGTTTATCTATTTGTTGCCAACCTCACGAAGTGTATGTTCGATACTAACTTCTATTTATGATGTTTATACCGTGTGTGTGTGTGTGTGTGTGTGTGTGTGTGTGTGTGTGTGTGTGAAATGTAATTAAAAATAGCAGCTACAATCCGTGTTTTAATAACAATAAATTTATTGCCTATTATGAGAACGCAAGTCCTGTAATATTTCAATACACGTTGTAGTAACATACTGACGAGCATGTTACCAGTCGATGTATCAGAGAGTATACATCTTCAAACAACATAGATCAGCAGTAAAAGAAGGTTTTTAAATCAAGAAAACTTGTGTTTAAAAACTGTTCCAGAATGAAATTTATTATAATACTCGTACTGAATGAGACACACAGAGTGTAAACAATGGCATCTAGCTGAAAATTTAAGTCAACATATCACAAAATTTTCTTGTGGGGCCTAACTCATGTCACGGACGAGGAATTCTCGCCTCATATCATCCGATAATATTTCGCTACAGAATGTTAAACGAAGAGAAATCACTTCAAATGTAGTGAACACGGGAGGTGACGTGGTCACACTAATGCGACGTGCTTGTTTCATTCTAACATCTGTCCATTTTATGTTACAAGAGTGTCTCATGTGCAGCTCTCCTTCTTTATAATGTTTGAGTGACAGGACTCAGCGCTCTGGAATAGCATTCAGAAGGAGTAGGTTTCCGTGGTTTCCCTAAATCGATTAATATGTCAGGATGGTTCCTTTAGATGGGATATGGCCGATTTCCTACCCTCATCCGTGTCATATTCGAATTTGTGCCCATCCCCTTCTTTCCACCTCCCCCATCTTCCCGATCTAATGACCTCATCATTGATGGGATCTTAACCCCGATATACCTTCTTTTCTTTAGCTTTCCAGATTTCTCTCCCGTAAAAATTTCCCTTTTTACGAAGTATTATGATCTCTTCAGACAAAGTACATTTTTTTATTCTATATCACTCAGTACAAGGAGATTCAATTGCTTTCTATAATCACTCCTCGTGTCTAATAATTTTCAGTACCATTCTTCACCTTTCTCTTGCTAATAGCATAATTCATTAAGCACTATTTTCTGATTAGATTTTAAGTCATAACGTATCCTCTGTATGTATCTGTTATACTGCTAGTAGTCGCCCTTCAGAGGCCCTTTCGCACCGAAGAGCCAGCACCCTGAAAAATACGTCGAGTGGTCAGAAGTCATGGAAGACACTGCGACATAATTCAGTCGTCGGATATTTAAGACTGTGCGAAGCATTTGTCTCCGTACAGTTCTAGCAGAAACGCTTTCCCGATGCCTCACATTGCAGCCGATGGCGATCTGACTGTCAATTGATCGTCTCATATAGTCGCTCTGTGGGGGCGACGTGGCGGTCTTTTCTCAGACACTTAGTGTTTGTCCTGTCCGGCGGTTTACGCGTGTGGTAACATTGTCCCTGCGATAATGAAAGGCCCCCTGGGCAATGCAGAGCGCAAAAATCAGAATTCATGGAAAAATATTTCGTCCTGAAATAGCCACGTAGTTTACTTTGCATGTTCTTTTGAGTAATTAATGAATTTCTCATCCAAAACAACCATTTTATTTGGAAATTTCGGGAATAGTTTCTCCTCGATTACCTTGTTTATTCTTAGTTTCTGTTGTTCCTATAAATTATTGTGGTATTCAGCCCGAAGGCTGGTATGAAGCAGCTGTCTGTGGTAGCTATCCAGTGTCAGCCTCACGTTCTCCACATATCTATTGCAACCGCCATGCACTTGAACTGCTTATTGAATTCAGGCCATTGTCTATGTCTACAATTCCTACCCACCCACTTATCTTCAAAGTGATTACTCGTTGATATGTAACTTAAAACTTGACTAGCGAATCTGGTAATTCTTTGCAATTGCTAGCCGGCCGAAGTGGCCGTGCGGTTAAAGGCGCTGCAGTCTGGAACAGCAAGACCGCTACGGTCGCAGATTCGAATCCTGCCTCGGGCATGGATGTTTGTGATGTCCTTAGGTTAGTTAGGTTTAACTAGTTCTAAGTTCTAGGGGACTAATGACCTCAGCAGTTGAGTCCCATAGTGCTCAGAGCCATTTGAACCATTTTTTTGCAATTGCTAAACATGTATGGGAAATGAACATACATCCTGAATTCCTTCTTCCCCCTCTCTCTATCTTCTTCTCAATCCTCCTCATTGTTTATTTCCTCCTCGCCTTCTCTCTGTAAATCATCTCCTGTCCACTCTCTCAGTCAGTCTCCTCCTTCCCCTATCTCTCTCGACCTCCCCTCACCTCTCTGCCCACCTCCTGCTCCCCTCCCCCCTCCCCCACTCTCTGTCCATTTCCTCTTCCACCATCTCGCTGACCTAGAGCATAGTATAGTACTGCAGCCAACGAAAACTAGATTGAGAATTGAAGTCGCATAAAAGAAATAAGTAAATCGGTTGGGATCATTCGTATAGAGGGCATGAGAGACGTGTCCTGATGCTTGGTCTGTGAGGTGAGTAGCTTCAGTGACAGTATTAAGCAATTTTTAATCTGCAAAATGGTAGGATTATAAAATTTACAATTCGAATTCCTTATTAGTATTCCAATCATACGCCCAAAAGCCACAACTACAGTTTCCTTATAACTTAGAGGACCCCAGAACAGCAGGTAGTCGAGTGTAAAATTTTTGTTTAAAATTATGTACGAGGAGAAAGAATATATGTGAGAGAAACAACTTGGCTAACTGCTCAAATGCCCTGCTATCGTTGTTAAGACTGGCTGCGAGAAAACGAAACCGGACATTTTCGCAGCATAGCCAGACATTTTCTTTCTCACAGTCAGTTTTAACAGAAAACCTGAATATTATCGTTTAAAAAAAAATGTGGCCCATGTCCGACTGAGTGTTAAAAAATATCGTGTAAGAATATAACTTAAACCAATCAAGAATTTTTCGAGGTTTTTCGTAACAACGTTAGGAAACTCACTGCGCAGCTTGGCCTTGGCAGCCAGAGACTGTGGTCACACGTATATGAGTTGCGTTTGTGCGTGCGCGCGCGCGTTTGTGTGTGTGTGTGTGTGTGTGTGTGTGTGTGTGTGTGTGTGTTTTGTCTAATTTGGATGAAGGCCTTTCTTGCTGAAAGCTTACTTGTTTGACAGTCTTTCTCTTGTGCCTATCTGCGTCTCAATATCTCCGCTATATGGTGAGTAGCAGTCTTTCCATTTCATAATATTGTCTTTATGTAATAGTTTATATGTTAACACATTACTCGTTTTCAGGACTAATTTTCTTGCTTTTCCCAGACTGCATTTCATATCCTCTCTACTTCTGCTATCGTTCGTTATTCAGTACCCAAATTGTAAGACCCATATACTACTTTTAGTGTCTCATTTTCTAATTTAATTCCTTCAGCATCAACTGATTTAATTCAGCAACATTCCAGTACCCTTTTTTTCGTATTGATATTATAATCTCTTTTCGAGACACTATCCATTCCATTCAGGTGCTCTTCCGAGTCCTATGCTGTCTCTGACAGAAATACAATGCCATTGGGACCCTCAAAGTTCTTTACATTTACAGCTACGTGAATGTCTTGGAATTGTAGAGGTAGACGCTGTGTATCACTCAGCCGAAACTGTTGGAAATGAATGTGTCGTTTCATTAATTTTAGTTGATGAGGCATCGAACTGTTCATACAGCTTATGCATCTACAAGTATGTTCTTGTTCCTTAGATTTATTCGGTAAGTAGAAATAAGCTTGGAGAAATTTTCAAAATCTTATAATACTTCTGTGCATCGTCACCTTTCAGTATTGATTGCTACATAGAACTTAAACTGAATGGTCGTAGCTCGTAAATAATTATGTTCGTCACGAAAAGGTCATTAAATATGTAACGTCAATTACAAATGAGTTACTACTTCTCAGTTGTGGCTGCTACTCTTAAAAAATACTCAAATAAGCTGCTCATTCATTCATTCATTGTCTCACACATCATCTCAAGAAGGAGATGCGAAACGAATAAAGGTAGCCATTAATAATTACTATCACTATACAGTTTAATACTTGGTGTGCCTACGCCAGCTAAATTTAACGTAGCAAATTAGAAAGAAAGCTACTACTTTCCGAAACAGAGTTGCTTCCTCAGATTATTAAATATTTTTCTCGGTATCCTTGGTGTAGCTCACTCAGTAAAAACGGAATCCTTATGGGATCATTTTGTTTGTTTGTTTGTCCGTCTGTCTGTATGTCTGTCTGTCGGAGAGTTAAAAATCTTTTTTCTCGGGAAGAGGTACACATATCGAGCTGAAATTATTTCACTTACTAAGGTATATGTTCCTTTGGCGGTGAAATAAAAGATTCTAAGTCAATGCAGTCAAAAGGTACGACCATTTATGTCACATATTTGATATTTGAAAACCCACTGATCAAAACCTACAGGATACTTCCCGTTGGTCTGAGATCATGAAATTTGCCAAGAAGCAAAGTTTCACAGCACAACCAAAGGAAAACATCCGAAAATTATTAATCTGTAACTATCACACGAAAAAATTTTTGTCATTTGTTGTCAGGTCGTTTGTCTAGCTGTCTGTCTGTTACGCCCCCTCGTTCTCAGGAACGAGTAGACGTATCCAGTTGAAATTTGTTGCAAATACTAAGGTCTGTGGTATCTCGGTGGTAAAATAAAGGCTAGCTTCTAAGTCAGTGTAATCAAACCATATGGCCACTTGTCACATACTTTGATATTCGTAGACTCACTGGTCAAAAACTAAAGGGTAATTGCCGTTGGTGTAGAATTATGAAATTAGGCAAGAAGCAAGATTTCACTGTACAAGTAAAAGGAAAAAGTCGAAAACTGTGAATCTGTAATTATACCACACAAAAAATGTTTGGTAGTTGTTATTTGTCAGGCTGTCCGTCTGTTACGCTCTTATTCTCATTAATAGGTAGACGTATCAAGTAGAAATTTATGTCACGTGATAAGCTCTATAGCCGCTTGGCGGTGTAGTAAATGTAAGTTTCTAAGTCAATGCAGCCAAAAGATACGGTCATTTATGTTACATATTTTGATACTGGCAAACTATCTCGTCGAAGCCTGTAGGGTACTTCCCGTTGGTCTAGAATCATGAAATTTGGCAAGAAGCGATGTTTCACATTGCAACTAAAGGAAAATATCCGAAAATTGTTAATCTGTAATTATATCACACGAAAAACATTTCTTTTATCATTAACAATTCGACTTCAAACTTGAAATTAAAACATTCTCGAAAGTCATGGAATCCCCTGAACCGATATCTTCCCACTATACGTCTCGATAAAAGATTAAACTTGTCGAGATTCTCTACTCCCGGAATGGACGAACTGTCTATATAGAAAATTAGGTCTGTACAGAGCCCTTAGTGTTCGTGTTTTCCTCTCATCTGGCCAGTTTTTTACAAGAGCAGCATACAATGAAGAACCAATACTACTCGGACTTGCTTTTAAACAAGGTGAAGCCAGCCATGAGGACGTTATGGATCCCAGAGGAGAGGTGTGATTTTCCAGCAAGACAACGCACGTCCTCATATTGCCAACTAACCCGTGAAACCAACGACACAATGGGCTGGGAGGTACTACCTACTTCTGAAGGTAAGCACTTCCTCAACAAAATTTTAACTTGTGATGAAACTTCGGTTCATTATTATGAGGCAGAATCAAAAAGACAAAGCATGGAGTGGAAGCACACTAACTCACCCGTCAAGAAAAAATTCAAAACTCGAGCATCAGCAGGAAAAGTCACGTTGACGGTGTTTTGGGATGTTGAAGGTCCAGTTTTTTGTAATTACCTCGAAAAGCAGCATACAATGAACAGCCAATACTACTCGGACTTGCTTTTAAACAAGGTGAAGCCAGCCATGAGGGGGAGACGTTTATGGATTCCAGAAGAGAGGTGTGATTCTCCAGCAAGACAACGCACGTCCTCATGTTGCCAACTAACCCGTGAAACCATCGACAAAATGGGCTGGGAGGTACTGCCTCATCCCCCTTACAGTCCTCATTTAGCACCTAGTGATTTCCATTTGTTTGGCGCACTGAAGGAGGCATAACGTGGGAAGAGGCTTTGCAGCCGGAATAAAAAAGCTTGTAGCCCGTTGGAACAAGTGCAAAAATGTTCAAGGAGATTGCTGAAAAGTAGAAAAAGTGTTGTTTTGTAAAAATAAACGTTTTTTCTCCAGACCGATTTGTCTCTTTAATTATTGAATGACCCACGTATTAATGTATGTATGTATGTATGTATGTACGTACTTGTCCGCCCTCGTAGTCTCGCGGTAGCGTTCTCGCTTTCCGAGCACGGGGTCCCGGGTTCGATTCCCGGCGGGGTCAGGGATTTTTCCTCCCTCGAGATGACTGGGTGTTGTTGTGTCGTCTTCATCATCATCATTCATCCCCATTACGGTCGGAGGAAGGCAACGGCAAACCACCTCCATTAGGACCTTGCCTAATAAGGCGGTGCGTGTCTCCCGCATCGTTCCCCTACGCTCTGTAAAGAAGCATGGGACTTCATTTCATGTACGTACTTAGAGTAATCCTGTGCTAAACGGTTTCTTCTGTCTTGTAATCCGAATATCTCTCAAAACCTCATGTAGTAAACGTGACCAAATGCAGATTTCCATGACAAGAAAACAGCAAATAATGAACTAACAGAAAAAAGAGGTTAGCACGTAAGGAACTAACTGTTTTAGGGTGTCAGAAACCTCTTTTGGGTGTTGAAGGATTACTGTGAATGAGGAAACTGCTTGCAGAGGGATAGCGGCGCGGAAGGGGTTAATGAAGATACCAGTATAAAGATTCGGTTCGACATAAAGGAAGAAAGGCTTTTCATTTTCTATACCTACGTCTACATGGCCACTATTCAAATCACACCTAAGTGCCTGGAAGAGGGTTCGTCGAATTACCTTCACTAATTCTCTGTTATTCCACACTAGAAATGCGCTTGGGAAAAACGAACACCTGTATCTTTCTGTGCGAGGCCTGATTTCCCTTATTTTATTGTTATGATCGTTTCTCCCAATGTAGGTTGTCGTCGACAAAATATTTTCGTTTTCGGAGGAGAAAGTTGGTGATTGAAATTTCGTGAGAGGATCTCGCCACAACGAGAAACGCCTTTGTTTTAATGATTTCCATCCCAAACCCTGGATCATGTCCGTGACACTCTCTCCCCTATTTCGTGGATAATACAAAATGTGCTGCCCTTCTTTGAACTTTCTCGATATATTCTCTTAAACGTATCTGGTAAGGATCCCAGACCGCGCAGCAGTAGCCCGAAAGAGGATGGACAATCGTATTGCAGACAGTCTCTTTAGTCGATCTGTTGCATCTTCTAAGCGTTCTGCTAGTAAAATTCAGTCTCTGGCTCACCTTCCGCACAACATTTTCTATATGTTCACTCCAATTTAAGTTGTTCATAACTGTAGTTCCTAGATATTTAGTTGAATTTACGGCCTTTAGATTTGATTGATTTATCAAGTAACCAAAGTTTAACGGATTCCTTTTAACATTCATGTGGGTGACCTCACACTTTTCGTTACTTAAGAGTCAATTTCCAATTTTAGCACCATACAGATATGTTAGCTAAATCGTTTTGAAATTGGTTTTGATCTTCTGATGACTTTACTAGACGATAAACGACAGCATCATCAGCAAACAACCCAAGATGGCATCTCAGATTGCCTCCTAAATCGTATATATAGATGAGGAACAACAGAGGGCCTATAACGCTACCTGAGGAAAGCCAGAAGCCGGCCGCGGTGGTCTAGCGGTTCTAGGCGCGCAGTCCGGAACCGCGCGACTGCTACGGTCGCAGGTTCGAATCCTGCCTCGGGCATGAATGTGTGTAATGTCCTTAGGTTAGTTAGGTTTAAGTAGTTCTAAGTTCTAGGGGACTGATGACCTTAGAAGTTAAGTCCCATAGTGCTCAGAGCCATTTGAACCATTTTTTTGGACGCCAGAAATCTCTTTTGTTTTAGTCGATGACTTTTTGTCAATCGCTACGAACTGTGGCCTCTCTGACAGGAAATCACGAATGTAGTCGCATAACTATTCCATTATCACGCAATTTGATTACACTCTGCTTATATGGTAACGTGTCAAAAGCCTTCTGGAATTCTAGAAATACGGAATCAATTCGATATCCTATGTCGACAGTACTTAACACTTCGTGCGAATCAAGAGCTAGGTTTGTTTCATAAAAACGATGATTTCTAAATCCGTCTCGACTATGTGTCAATAGGTCAGTCTCTTCGAGGTAATTCATAATGTTCGAACACATGTTCCAAAATCCTGCTGCATATCGACGATAATGATATGGGCCTGTAATTACTCCCATTGCCATTCTTGAATATTGGTGTTCTATTGTTAAGCTGAATAGGCGGGCTACATAGTACAAAAGAAGCCGACAAATTACGCAAGATAAAAATCATACTTTAAAAATTAAAACTGCTACATTTATAGATGCTAAGTAACGGAACCATACTATTTAGAAGGCAAAGTTGCACGAATCGTCGAAGTAAAGAAACATTATTTAGCAGACTTGGTGAGCATTATCTAACCGTTTTCAGCGACACAAATCTACTAACGTCACAGATTTTTTTTTAAATCAAGACCACATTCCTGATACTATCCCTTCCATTACGCGCAAAGAGGATGCGGCCAATGAGCAAACGGGGCGTAGAGACACTGACAGCATTTGCATTGTTGTATTGCACAACTATGACAATAACTGCGAAGGAAAACTTGCGAAATGAGCAGTAGTTGCATAGAACTGACGGGGAAGAAGCCCATGAATAACAGTCACTAAGCACGAGTGCTGAGTTACGCAGAGACGCAGCTGCCGGATGTTGTGAGACCCAAGACGTTGAGTGCCGGTCTGCCGGATGCTGGCGTTCGTGCCTGCTTTGTGGCGACTATTTTCGCGAGTCGACAGAAGTAAACGTTGTTGTTCTTTACGAACTAGGCTGCGTTGTGTCCGTTTCCGGTGAGCTCGTTATCCTGTTCCGCTGGACTCTTAGCGTAACCGACTGAAAATATTGGTCTCTTACATAGAAATTCCATAGTCGTGTCTATTCCGCTCATTTATATATCAGCTTACAAAGCACCTACATGTAAACCAACTGAACAAAGATGCTAGTTTGGGAATTAATTAAAATTTAATGAAGAAATAAATTTACAGAATGAATTTTCGCTCTGCAGCGAAGTTTGCGCTGATTTACAACTCCTGAAAAGTTAAAACTGTGTGCCATACTGGGACTCGGACCGGAATCTTTGCCTCTCATGGAAAAGTGCTCGATCGACTGAGTTATCCAAACACTATTCCCTCCTGTGGGTCTGGGGGTAAGAATAGGCCCGGTAAGGAGCGACTAAAAGGAGTCTCACACATTTCGGCCATTATGTGATGGTCCCCTGTAGGGTTTGACCTCCATTCTTCAAAATTTTCCCGAAGAGCGAGCCAATTGGGGAAGGGCGCCTGACATGGTGCATCGTGTCCATCGTGCATTGAGATATTTAGCCCACTTTCTCGTTGTCACCTTGTAGTCCCGCTCATTCTCGATCTTCTGGGCGAGGACACCTTCCTGGGTGCGTTTTCCACCATGCACTATGCAGTGTCACTCTCTGTGCCGACGATGACCATGGACATCTTTGTATCTAATATCCAGCACGGTACCCAATCCATTGTGTTGAGGCCGCTATGTACCCTGTTGGTTGTAGCCCCCTGACAACACAGGGAACGCTCTGTTGATGCCTGCGCCGTTAACTCCCCAAGTATGCCATGCAGTAGATGTCTGTCACCCTGGGGCATCGGGACTCCCGGAAATGGCCATCCCGCCAGGTGGCCTTTGCTGCGGCTGGGTGGCGCCTGTGGGAAGGGCCCCTGGTCGGAGTGGGTGGCATCAGGCCGAATGACACGCCATGAGGCGTAGTACTTCATCTCTTGCTGGTGATCCGCCGCCAGCAGTCTCTAAGCGGGCAAAGTCTAACTCTAATGCTAAGAAATATGACCCCAAGTCGTTCCTCTCCCTGGCCACACCATTGGGGGAATGCCAGGCTAAGGAAAGCAGTGAAGCTTATTCCCTCCGGTACCTCATATGTACGACAGTTGATGGGGAAACTTTCATGGCCATGAAGCCTCAGTTTTTTATGGAACGTTTGAAGGACAAGTTTGGGGAGGTGGACAGCTTGTCCAAATTTTCTCTGGGTCAGTTTTGATAAAAGCAGCATCCTCTGCCCTGTCACGGGCATTACTCACTTGTTGCAGGTTGGGGGATGTTTCTGATTCCATCACGCCTCATAAAAGCTTAAATATGGTCCAGGGTATTATATTCCACAGGGACCTTCTTTTGCAGTCTGACGACGAGCTGCGCGCTAATTTAGAGTGGCGAGGTGTTCATTTCATCCGGCGCGTCCATCGGCGTCCGAGGGGTAACCAGGTTGCCACCGGTGCCTTCATCTTGGCCTTCAAGGGTGACACATTGCCCAAGAAAGTCAAGGTGATGGTCTGCCACTGTGACATCGAGCCATATATCCATCCCCCAATGTGGTGCTTGAAGTGTTTGAAGTTCGGCCATATGTCTTCCCGCTGTACTTCCAGCCCCACCTGTCGAGATTGTGGATGTCCATCACATCCCAGTACTCCATGTGCACCGCCTCCCATCTGTGTCAACCACAGAGAGCATCATTGACCTTGCTCACCAGACTACAGGATTTTACAGAAAGAGAGGAAAATCGTGGAATATAAGACCCTGGACAGACTGACCTACACTGAGGCTAAGAGGAAATTTGAGCGCCTACATCCTGTGGCTATGACCTCCTCATACGCTATTGCTACGAGAACAGTTTCTCGAATTCCTGTCATTTCTCAGGACTGGGAGACTACGCCTGCCCCCTTCTTGGTGGGGGGAACTTCTCTCCCTGTTCCTCCCACAACACCTACTTTGGGAGCAACACCCTCCCCCCCCCTCCAACCATCGGGGATTTCAGTCCCCACTTCTGAGCCAGAGCAGCATAAGGCTTCTTCGGCTCCTCTCACTAGTAAGGGGTCCCTTGGGTCACTCCCTTCCCAGGTTTCTGCTAGTGGGAAAGGTGTTACCCGCCAACGGCTGAAGAGCCCAAAAGCAGCTGGTTGTAGGGCTTCATGTTGATCCTCAGTCCCAAAGACTGATTCAGTGAAGTCCTCCCAGCCAGAGAAACCCAAGGAACCTGCAAGAAATCGAAAAAGAAGACCCCTAAGAACAAGGAACTTGCGTTGGCACCCACATCACTGCTACCTACAAGTTCTGCGTCTGAGGATGGAGTGGAGATTCTGGCATATGCTGAGGACCTAGATCTCGCCGGACCCAGAGACACAATGGATGTAGACTGCTCAGGTCAAAAGTTGGTGGCAGTAGGAGACCCTGAGGCGTAAACTGTCTCATTGAATGTTCCATGCCTTCCTAGTCTCACGACGATGACATCCTCCACTGGAATTGCGTCGGTTTTTTCCACCGCCTGGCTGAGCTACAGCAACTGTTTAGCTTTACACCTGCTTTCTGCATTGTCCTCCAGGAAACGTGGTTCCCGGCACTGTGGACCCCTGCCCACGGCTTCCAGTTTTCGGCCGCTAAGTCGTGGGTCACGCACTTCTGTCGGTGTCGTACCATTCTTCCAGAACCAGAACTTTACCTTCATGACGATCCACTCGCTGTAGTGGAGACATCGATTCTTAGGACTGGTTTTCGATGTCCGATTGACTTGACTACCTCACCTTCGTCAACTTAAGCAGAAGTACTGGCAGCACCTCAATGCTCTCCTCTGCCTGAGCAACACCAACTGGGGTGCAATCGCACTACTCTGCTGCAGTTCTACAAAGCCTTGTTCAACCCCGCCTTGACTATGGGAGTCGGATTTATGGTTTGGCGGCGCCCTCAGCGTTGTGTGTACTCTACCCAGTGCACCATTATGGCCTTCGCCTAGCGACAGGAGCTTTTAGGACAAGTCCGGTGGCCAGCATCCTTGTGGAGGCTGGAGTCCCTCCACTGCAGATCCGACGTGCACAACTGCTCATTAGTTACGTTGCACACATTCGTAGTTCTCCTGAGCATCCGAATTACCCTCTCCTTTTTCCACCAGCGGCAGTTCATCTCCCACATCGGCGTCCCAGGTCAGGGCTAATAATTGCGGTTCATGTGCAATCCCTTCTGTCAGAACTGGAGTCCTTGCCTTTACCACCCCCCAAGCAAGTCCGTCCGTTTACACTCCATGGTCTACACCTAGACCACAGACCCTAAGGACTCAGTTACTCCTGCTGCTATCCGCTGTCACTTCCTCTCGATTCTTGACATGTTCGGGGCTCTGAAGTGGTTTACACCGACGGCTCGATGGATGATGGTCATGTTGGCTTCGCCTACGTCCACAGGCGCCATTTTGAACAGCATTCCTTGTCCAATGGCTGCAGTGTACTCACTGAAGAGCTGGTGGCTATCTCTCATGCACTTCAGTATATCCGTTCATGCCCCAGGGAATCGTTTCTTCTGTGCACTGACTCCTTGAGCAACCTATAAGCTATCGACCAGTGCTACCCTCGCCATCCTTTTGTAGCGTCAGTCCAGGAGTCCATTTATGCCTTGGACCGGTCCCTTCGTTCAGTGGTGTTTTGTGGACCACAGGACACATCAGCATCCCAGGCAATGAACTTGCTGACAGGTTGGCCAAACAGACTATGCGGAAACCGCTTCTGCAGTTAGGCATCACTGAACCTGACCTGGATTCTGACTTATGCCGCAGGGTTTTCCGGCTTTGCGAGACGGAATGGCATAACAGTACACACAACAAACTGCGTTTCATTAAGGAGACTACGAATGTGTGGAAGTCTTCCATGTGGGCCTCTCGCAGGGAATCAGTTGTCCCCTGCCGGCTTCGCATTGACCTTGATTGGGTGATCTACGGTTACCTCCTGCGCCATGAAGACCATCCCCGCTGAGTGTCGGTGCGGCGCCCGGTTGACAGTGTCCCATATTCTGGTGCACTGACCCACTTTGACTGCCCAGCGACGAAATCTTGGGTTACCGGACTCTTTGCCGCTAATTTTATCTGCAACGCCTCGTCAGCTGATTTAGTTTTACGTTTTATTCGTGAGGATGGATTTTATCATTTGATCTAGGTTTTAGCGCATGTCCGTTTCCCTCTGTGTCCTCCACCCTAGTGCTTCTACATCTACATCTACATTTATACTCCGCAATCCACCCAACGGTGTGTGGCGGAGGGCACTTTACGTGCCACTGTCATTATCTCCCTTTTCTGTTCCAGTCGCGTATGGTTCGCGGGAAGAACGACTGCCGGAAAGCCTCCGTGCGCGCTCGAATCTCTCTAATTTTACATTCGTGATCTCCTCGGGAGGTATAAGTAGGGGGAAGCAATATATTCGATACCTCATCCAGAAACGCATCCTCTCGAAACGTGGCGAGCAAGCTACACCGCGATGCAGAGCGCCTCTCTTGCAGAGTCTGCCACTTGAGTTTATTAAACATCTCCGTAACGCTATCAAGGTTACCAAATAACCCTGTGACGAAACGCGCCGCTCTTCTTTGGATCTTCCCTATCTCCTCCGTCAACCCGATCTGGTACGGATCCCACACCGATGAGCAATACTCAAGTATAGGTCGAACGAGTGTTTTGTAAGCCACCTCCTTTTTTGATGGACTACGTTTTCTAAGGACTCTCCCAATGAATCTCAACCTGGTACCCGCCTTAACCAACAATTAATTTTATATGATCATTCCACTTCAAATCGTTCCGCACGCGTACTCCCAGATATTTTACAGAAGTAACTGCTACCAGTGTTTGTTCCGCTATCATATAATCATACAATAAAGGATCCTTCTTTCTATGTATTCGCAATACATTACATTTGTCTATGTTAAGGGTCAGTTGCCACTCCCTGCACCAAGTGCCTATCCGCTGCAGATCTTCCTGCATTTCGCTACAATTTTCTAATGCTGCAACTTCTCTGTATACTACAGCATCATCCGCGAAAAGCCGCATGCAACTTCCGACACTATCTACTAGCTCATTTATATATATTGTGAAAAGCAATGGTCCCATAACACTCCCCTGTGGCACGCCAGAGGTTACTTTAACGTCTGTAGACGTCTCTCCATTGATAACAACATGCTGTGTTCTGTTTGCTAAAAACTGTTCAATCCAGCCACACAGCTGGTCTGATATTCCGTAGGCTCTTACTTTGTTCATCAGGCGACAGTGCGGAACTGTATCGAACGCCTTCCGGAAGTCAAGGAAAATAGCATCTGCTTGGGAGCCTGTATCTAATATTTTCTGTGTCTCATGAACAAATAAAGCGAGTTGGGTCTCACACGATCGCTGTTTCCGGAATCCATGTTGATTCCTACAGAGTAGATTCTGGGTTTCCAAAAACGACATGATACGCGAGCAAAAAACATGTTCTAAAATTCTACGACAGATCGACGTCAGAGATATAGGTCTATAGTTTTGCTCATCTGCTCGACGACCCTTCTTGAACTATAGTTTTGCTCATCTGCTCGACGACCCTTCTTGAAGACTGGGACTACCTGTGCTCTTTCCCAATCATTTGGAACCTTCCGTTCCTCGAGAGACTTGCGGAACACGGCTGTTAGAAGGGGGGCAAGTTCTTTCGCGTACTCTGTAGAATCGAACTGTTATCCCGTCAGGTCCAGTGGACTTTCCTCTGTTGAGTGATTCCAGTTGCTTTTCTCTTCCTTAGACACTTTTCGTTTGTGCGAGGATTTAGAGAAGGAACTGCAGTGCGGTCTTCCTCTGTGAAACAGCTTTGGAAAAAGGTGTTTAGTATTTCAGCTTTACGCGTGTCATCCTCTGTTTCAATGCCATCATCATCCCGGAGTTTCTGGATATGCTGTTTCGAGCCACTTACTGATTTAACGTAAGACCAGAACTTCCTAGGATTTTCTGTCAAGTCGGTACATAGAATTTTACTTTCGAATTCACTGAACGCTTCACGCATAGTCCTCCTTACGCTGACTTTGACATCGTTTAGCTTCTGTTTGTCTGAGAGGTTCTGGCTGGGTTTACACTTGGAGTGAAGCTCTCTTTGCTTTCGCAGTAGTTTCCTAACTTTGTTGTTGAACCACGGTGGGTTTTTCCCGTCCCTCACAGTTTTACTCGGCAGGTACCTGTCTAAAACGCATTTTACGATTGCCTTGAACTTTTTCCATAAACACTCAACATTGTCAGTGTCGGAACAGAAATTTTCGTTTTGATCTGTTAGGTAGTCTGAAATCTGCCTTCTATTACTCTTGCTAATCAGATAAACCTTCCTCCCTTTTTTTTATATTCCTATTAACTTCCATATTCAGGGATGCTGCAACGGCCTTATGATCACTGATTCCCTGTTCTGTACATACAGAGTCGAAAAGTTCGGGTCTGTTTGTTATCAGTAGGTCCAAGATGTTACCTCCACGAGTCGGTTCTCTGTTTAATTGCTCGAGGTAACTTTCGGATAGGGCACTCAGTATAATGTCACTCGATGCTCTGTCCCTACCACCCGTCCTAAACATCTGAGTGTCTCAGTCTATATCTGGTAAATTGAAATCTCCACCTAAGACTATAACATGCTGAGAAAATTTATGTGAAATGTATTCCAAATTTTCTCTCAGTTGTTCTGCCACTAATGCTGTTGAGTCGGGAGGTCGGTAAAAGGAGCCAACTATTAACCTAGCTCGGTTGTTGAGTGTAACCTCCACCCACAATAATTCACAGGAACTATCCACTTCTACTTCACTACAGGATAAACTACTACTAACAGCGACAAACACGCCACCACCGGTTGCATGCAATCTATCCTTTCTAAACACCGTCTGTGCCTTTGTAAAAATTCGGCAGAATTTATCTCTGGCTTCAGCCAGTTTTCTGTACCTATAACGATTTCAGCTTCGGTGCTTTCTGTCAGCGCTTGAAGTTCCGGTACTTTACCAACGCAGCTTCGACAGTTTACAATTACAATACCGATTGCTGCTTGGCCCCCGCATGTCCTGACTTTACCCCGCACCCTTTGAGGCTGCTGCCCTTTCTGTACTTGCCCGAGGCCTTCTAACCTAAAAAAAACCGCCCAGTCCACGCCACACAACCCCTGCTACCCGCGTAGCCGCTTGCTGCCTGTAGTGGACTCCTGACCTATCCAGCGGAACCCGAAACCCCACCACCCTATGGCGCAAGTCGAGGAGTCTGCAGCCCACACGGTCGCAGAACCGTCTCAGCCTCTGATTCAGACCCTCCACTCGGCTCTGTACCAAAGGTCCGCAGTCAGTCCTGTCGACGATGCTGCAGATGGTGAGCTCTACTTTCATCCCGCTAGCGAGACTGGCAGTCTTCACCAAATAAGATAGCCGCCGGAAGCCAGAGAGGATTTCCTCCGATCCATAGCAACGCACATCATTGGTGCCGACATGAGCGACCTCCTGCAGATGGGTGCACCCTGTACCCTTCATGGCATCCGGAAGGACCATTTCCACATCTGGAATGACTCCTCCCGGTATGCACAAGGAGTGCACATTGGTTTTCTTCCCCTTTCTTGCTGCCATATCCCTAAGGGGCCCCATTACGCGCCTGACGTTGGAGCTCCCAACTACCAGTAAGCCCACCCTCTGCGACCGCCCGGATCTTGCAGACTGAGGGGCAACCTCTGGGACAGGACAAGCAGCCATGTCCGGCCGAAGATCAGTATCAGCCTGAGACAGAGCCTGAAACCGGTTCGTCAGACAAACTGGAGAGGCCTTCCGTTCAGCCCTCCGGAGGCAGCAGGTGGAGGTTTAAATGTGTTGCAGAGTGGCTGGCTTCTCCTTTTTTATTCTCATGGTCAGCCAGCCACGGTAATCTGATTTGTTGATTTAATCTCTTCATCCTGTTTCTTGCGTGTCTGCGGTTTTCTTGTCCCCTTTTGTCCATTTAAATGTTTGTTGCCCTTCATCATTCTTGTGATTTTTCCTTTCATTCCGTTTTAAGTAGTCAGTCTCGTTTGTTTTATTCTCACACTTGTGGCATTGTTTTATTCGGAACAAGGGACTGATCACGTCGTAGTTTGGTCCTTTTCCCCCTCTTTTAATCCAACCAACCCACCAACACGACTCGTAACCACCCCTATCACTGCTTTGCTCCGCCCAGTATTTTCTCTTCCACCTGCCAACTTCTGTATACATTGCGGTACTAGCACTCCTAGAAGAAGGGCAAAGGTCCGAGGATCGAATCCCGTCCAGCACCCAAGATGTTTCAGAGTTGTAAGCTGTCGTCGTCATTCCGAAGACTGGTTTGATGCAACTCTCAACACTAGTCTATCCCGTACAATTCCCTTCATATTAGCGTAAACCATTTCCACGTCATTACACATTTCCTTCTAAATTTTCACCCCCCCCCCCCCCCCGACTTTCTTCCCTTATCAAATTAGCAATGTCTTAATGTCTCAGTATGTGTCCTTTTAACGAATCCTTTCTTTAAATCACGTTGTGCGCTAAATTACTTTTCTTCCCTCTTCGACTCTTTAAAATCCGATCTGCCCACCTAATCTTCAGATAACACCAGTTACGTTTTACATCCTCTTCACTTCTGATGTTGTTAGTTATTTCGCTGCCAAACTCATCTATTACTTTCAGCGTTGTATTTCTTACACTAATTCCCTCAGAATCACATTATTTGATTCGATTACACTCCATTACACTTGTTTTACTTTTATTATGTTCATCTTATGCAGAGTACGCTATAAATTTCATTCAACTATTTTTCAAGCCAGTTCTCGTCTGACAGTATTAGAATATCTGATTTTACAAAACAATCAGTGTTCCAAATAAACTTAAAAAAATAGAAACACCACTATGAACCTTTGAAACAACACCATGAACCATTGAAACAACACCATAATTCTTATGTAGTGCTGAAATCTAGAGAATGTTCTCATCGAATTTGGGACTCACAAAATGAATCATTTCATGTGTTAGTAAAATAAATTTCCGTTTCTGGCAATGCGTTGCATGCTTCATGTGAGTCACAACTGAAAGCTCTGTGAATCACATCAGGTGCAGACATTATGGTACAGTAATTCCCTCTTCTTCTGGCAAAAGGGTAATAAGCCCAAGAATAAGTAAAAATGAGATAATACTACTATCTTAAAGGGAATAGTGATAACTTTGTATATCTTAGGAATACGTCAGTCATTATGGCTGTTGAGCATTTTCGGTTAACATTCAAACGGAAGGTTACAAATGAGTTGTAATCTCACGCAGATCGATTTTTTTTTTAAACATCGTGTGGGCTTAAAGGTACATGTCTGCTCTTCTGTGCAGACTAAAATGGGACAGTCTTTCAAAGGTTCATGGTGTTGTTTCAAAGGTTCTTGGTGTTGTTTCAATGGTTCAAAGTGTTGTTTCAAAGGTTCATGGTGGTATTTCTATGGCTCATGGTGTTGTTTCAAAGGTTCATGGTGTCACTGTTGACTGCACTGCTTTTGTGGCCATCAAATTTTAGAGAGCCATGGGGAGTAGACAACATACCAGTACTGTTGTGCAGACTGATTAACTTGTCCTCCTTTATATTTTATATATTGCGCTACCCAGTTATATGAACATTTCACAGTGCCGTAGCCTCTTTCGATCAGCCTGTGATCACCTTCAGACTACAGCCACAGAGTGCAACATTCTCCATGTAAGTAGGCTGTTTAGGTTTTTTTATTGGTAACGCCACCTCTGTATAAAAATCACTGGCTGTGCTGTGTGCAGTCTGTGTCTAGTTTGCATTGTTGTCTGCCATTGTAGTGTTGGGCAGCGGCAGTTGGCTGTGAACAGCGCGTAGCGTTGCGCAGTTGGAGGTGAGCCGCCAGCAGTGGTGGATGTGGGGAGAGAGATGGCGGAGTTTTGTAATTTGTCATGAACTGCTATATATATTATGACTATTAAGGTAAATGCATTGTTTGTTCTCTATTAATATCTTTCATTTGCTAACTATCCCTATCAGTAGTTAGTGCCTTCCGTAGTTTGAATCTTTTATTTAGTTGGCTGTAGTGGCGCTCGCTGTATTGCAGTAGTTCGAGTAATGAAGATTTTTGTGAGGTAATTGATTTCTGAAAGGTATAGTTTAATGTTAGTCAGGGCCATTCTTTTGTAGGGATTTTTGAAAGTCAGATTGCGTTGCGCTAAAAGTATTGTGTGTCAGGTTAAGCACAGTCTTGTACAATTTTTCAAAAGGGACGTCTCATATGTCGACCCTTAGCCGAGGATACCTCACTGGAATCTTCTGATTTTTTTCTTGTAGTTTGTGTAATTAGTGTAGATTTTGTTTATTGCTAGCGCGTAATTGTAGAGAGACTCTTAAAAATATAAAATCTGCAGCAGACAAAAAGAGAAAACTACACGGTAAAGCAAATGCAAAGAAATTGTATATTGGTCAAAAAGTTCTCATTAAAGCTCATTCATTGTCACATAAGAAGAAACACTTGAGTCACAAATTCTTTCTAGTTTACAATGGACCTTACAGAATCCGACGTATACCACATGATAATTGCGTTGAAGTTGAAACTCTGCGTACTCGGAAGAGCAAAGGTTTACACCACATTTCACATGTAAAACCGTTTATTGAAAGATAATCTGCTTTTTAACTTTGTCTTTGCCATAAAACTCTTAACTTCACATTTCTAGTATGCATTGTCAGACTTAGAAACTGTTACCATGCAACAATGTTTGAAGTTAAATATCCAATCAAGAACCTAGGGAACATTTTTAAACAGAAATTACGAATGCATTGTTATTGTGAAGAGACGACCCAGTGTTATTGTGTGTGTGCATTCTTGCTTGTTAGTTGCATGATTATGTAACGACTATAAGGCTTACATACTTAGAACATTTACCAGTACTGCTAATGAGATTTTAATGCAACATTTTGGTTTACTTGAAAATACATTCTGGATTAAAGTACTTTCAGTGAGATACCAGATGACACAGTGGTTAGTTTAGGTGACAGCTACACGATTTTATCACGACGCTACTAATGAGTGACAATTTACAATGTTGCTTTTGCAGTGTTTCTGTTTTATATCTGCACAGTTTTTCTGCATTATTCTGGAAAGTAAAACAAACCCTGTCCTTTCCTTTTGTATTATTTTGCTATGTGTGTATGTACCATTGTGTATTTGTCGTTTTCCTGTCTTTAAGTGTTTAGCTAATAAGATTTATGTTGTAGAATTTTTCAAATACTATGTTATTTATCTCGTAAAGATGCTTAGACATTATTCTGTTTTGTTTTAATGCTCATATGTGAAGTTGATGTTTCAAAAGTTATTCTGATCTTTATGTACGTCCTTATGTCATAATTCTTGTAACACTGATATGCATGTTTATTTCTATTCTTTTGTAAAGCCTGTACTACAAATGTTATCTGTATTGTTATGTTCTTTAATGATGTATTTTGTACCTTTGTTATTGTATTCTTATGTTATAAAATTGTAATTGACACCAGTTCATCATATTAAGTAACTTGTAAGTATCATTTCACTGCACACATTTCTGTTGGCCATAATATATGCACAGTATGTGAGAAGTAGGGACTGATAGTGTTTGCACGTGTGTTAATAATTCAGCAAGGGACTGGATAACAGCATTGCTGGTTCTAAGGACAATTCCAAAAACTTTGTGCGTGCACAAGTAGTGGTTTATGGACTTGCTATCTTCTCTGCAAGACTGTTCGATGGTGATTGTGCACCTGCACAGTCGCAGCAGATGGCTGCTGGCCATCCCTACAAGGACTACATTGGGGCTGCATCTTTGATGGCCCACCAATACCATTATTTCTACAAGGACTACAGTGGGTCTACACCTTTGCTGACTCACCAATACCATTATTTCTACAAGGACTGCAGTGGGTCTGCACCTCTGGTGGCCCACCAATACCATACTCTCTACCAGGACTACAGTGGGTCTGCTCTGTGATGACCTACCCACCAATACTCCTCAAAACTTCGACTGACTCCGCTGTGGATTTGCTCTGTTGTGGCCCATGACCTGTCTGCATGTCGACAGTCAGCACTGTCTTTCCGTTGGAAGGACAACGCTACTTCTTCAAGACTGCATGGAAATCCACTACTTCCGTGTGCATTTTCTTTTACTGCTCAGACTTTGAGAAAAACACTGCTATTCTACTGTCATGTGCGATTAGGACTGTCTTTATGGACTGTGAGAAAGTTTAGCTTTTGAACAACATTGTACCAATAAGTGTGTGCCTTTGATTTCTTTGTTATTGTAATTATGAAAAACTTTTTCAAATCTGTATTGGCCACTGCCCAAAACAATTTGTAAAATTTTTTGTGGGGAGCATGGGGGCTATGTAAGTAGGCTGTTTAGGTTTTTTTATTGGTAACGCCACCTCTGTATAAAAATCACTGGCTGTGCTGTGTGCAGTCTGTGTCTAGTTTGCATTGTTGTCTGCCATTGTAGTGTTGGGCAGCAGCAGCTGGCTGTGAACAGCGCGTAGCGTTGCACAGTTGGAGGTGAGCCGCCAGCAGTGGTGGATGTGGGGAGAGAAATGGCGGAGTTTTGTAATTTGTCATGAACTGCTATATATATTATGACTATTAAGGTAAATACATTGTTTGTTCTCTATCAATATCTTTCATTTGCTAACTATCCCTATTAGTAGTTAGTGCCTTCCGTAGTTTGAATCTTTTATTTAGCTGGCAGTAGTCGCGCTCGCTGTATTGCAGTAGTTCGAGTAATGAAGATTTTTGTGAGATAAGTGATTTCTGAAAGGTATAGTTTAATGTTAGTCAGAGCCATTCTTTTGTAGGGATTTTTGAAAGTCAGATTGCGTTGCGCTAAAAATATTGTGTGTCAGGTTAAGCACAGTCTTGTACAATTTTTCAAAAGGGACGTTTCATCCATTGCAGTCAGTGGTCACAGTATTGTCCTCCTGCGACCACTGACAAACCTGGAATTTAATATGAACTGCATAGCTACTGCTATTCAAGCCGAGAAAACATTTCTGTAAAAGAGATGGCCATTACTTGTTGCTGTTTAACTCCATATACCTAACTGTTCATTGCAAATAATTAGAGTTTTGCTTTCTTACCTTGCCGACAAGGGTCTACAAAAGTCATTTAAACTACAGGGTGATTCAAAAAGAATACCACAGCTTTAAAAATGTGTATTTAATGAAAGAAACATAATATAACCTTCTGTTATACATCATTACAAAGAGTATTTAAAAAGGTTTTTTTTCATTCAAAAACAAGTTCAGAGATGTTCAATATCGCCCCCTCCAGACACTCGAGCAATATCAACCCGATACTCCAACTCGTTCCACACTCTCTGGAGATGTTAAAGAATTGGCTGTTCCCTCAGCTCGAACAAGAAGCACAACAATTCATGTTTCAGCAGGATGGAGCGCCACCACATTGGCACTTATCTGTCTGTAACTACCTGAACGTCAACTATCCGAGGCGATGGATCGGCCGCCAGGCAGCCCGTGACAGAGCACTTCATCACTGGCCTCCAAGAAGCCCTGATCTTACCCCCTGCGATTTTTTCTTATGGGGGTATGTTAAGGATATGGTGTTTCGGCCACCTCTCCCAGCCACCATTGATGATTTGAAACGAGAAATAACAGCAGCTATCCAAACTGTTACGCCTGATATGCTACAGAGAGTGTGGAACGAGTTGGGAGTATCGGGTTGATATTGCTCGAGTGTCTGGAGGGGGCCATATTGAACATCTCTGAACTTGTTTTTGAGTGAAAAAAAACCTTTTTAAATACTCTTTGTAATGATGTATAACAGAAGGTTATATTATGTTTCTTTCATTAAACACACATTTTTAAAATTGTGGTATTCTTTTTGAATCACCCTGTATTTCACATTAATTGAGGACCATCTCCAAGAATTCTTATGATAACAAATGTTACCAGCTCTTTACTATTTCACCGATATCCTCCTAAGTTGACACAACAAACCAAAAATATTATTACTGTTATTAGTGTGGAACTTTTACAAGTACCAATACTTTTCTGTTATTTACTTCTTTTCAGCATGTATTTGTGGAAAATAAAATTCGTTCTTTTTTACTGTCACTAGGTAGTGAACTGGCAGCTGCAACTGAACTTGAATAATATGTGAAATATTGCCGGTCAGGTCTGATTCCAGTTCACAGCTAAATAGCGTCAGATTAATGTTTACACAACGCAGATTTCCGAGCTCAGTTTGATCCGAGTTCATTTTCTGTGCTAAACTAAGATCAACTGATTTATCCAATCAGGTCTAGTTTTACACAGCTTGATATTGGGCAAGATACGGACGTGACCGTCATTTTGTTATTGACTTAACACTCTTTTTGACTGGTTGATGCGATCCGCCATGAGTTCCTCTCCTGTACAATCATCATCATCATCTCGGAATAGCACTTGCACCCTACGTTCTCAATTATTTGCTGATCTTTATCTTCCTCTTCAGTGTTTACCATGGAAGTCATTCCCTCATGTCTTAACAGATGTCCTACCATCCTGTCCCTTCTTCTCGTCAGTGTTTCCCATATATTCCCTTCCTTGCCGATTCTGCGGAGGACTTCCTTATTCCTCACCTTATCACTCCATGTAATTTTCATCTTTCTCAAAACCTTAGATTCTTTTCTGTTTTGTTTTTCCCACAGTCCATGTTTCACCATGCTGTGCTACAAAAGTACGTTCTCAGAAATTTCTTCCTCAAATTAAGGCCTATGTTTGATACCAGTGGACTTCTCTTGGCCAGGAATACTCTTTTGCCAGTGTTAGTCTGCTTCTGAATCCTCCTTGTTCCATCCGTCCCAGGTCATTTTGATGCCTAATTAGCAGAATTCCTCAATTTCATCTGCTTGTTGGTCGTCAATCCTGATGCTAAGTTTCTCGCTCTTCTCATTTCTGGTACTTCCCATTAATTTTGTTTTCCTTCGATTTACTCTCAGTCCGATCACACTTTCAATATCAGAAACTTCGACAAGCGCCTGGAATAATCTTGATACAGCATGAGGAATTTAAATAACGGTGGCTCGATTAGGTGAACATTTGAAGTCTTCTTAGGTGTGTTTTTGCATAACTTTTCTTCGGTGAGTTTGTCGCGTTAAATTATAATAAACCTTAAATCCTAACACTTATAACTACTGTGGACTCATACAAACTAAAGTGACTTGACGTCCCGATTTGGCGAGGACAGTTCCGAGTTTTTGAGTTCAGTCCTCCTGTCCCCATCGGGTTCTGCTGAGACGCCTAAATGTTTCTGTTTTTAGAAATCGAATCAAATTATCGCCCATATGAGACTTCAACATAAAACTCATTACATTTCTAGCATTGCAAAGGTATCTGTACTTTATTTCAGTATCGTATCTCTAAACTAACATACTATGTCTCGCTATATTATGAAAGGCGTTCGCAGGGCCTACTTCATGATGCGTTCAAGTTCGAGATCTTGGTAATACTTACACCGAGGTTCGTATTACTGAGGTGGATTTGCGTAGTGGTAAACCTAACGCTTCCATGTGTATTTCGTTGGTATGAGTATTGTAGGACGTATAGCACAGATAATAGGTTCTTTATTCACTTTTTTTAGGTTGTATCCAACTCTGCAATTCTCAAATGGGTTTTGCCCTGCTTACTAACTTTTAAGATGTAAGTGTATTGTAATTATACAGTAACTATGAAGGTAATTATGTTTTACTTTTTCTTTGTAAAGAGTAACAATTATAGAGCACTGTGCATTCCGAGAAGTTACAAAATTCGTCCCGGCTTCGACTACCAGAAATATGGTCGCCTTACATGATCTCTGCCAATTACTTCCCTGACGAAGGTAAGGATATTTTTGAAAGCACACAGTTTTATCAAGTTTAGCGCTAAAGGTACACAGGGAAAATTGGACGCGTTTTCTGCATAATCCGTACAGCACATGTAGCAGGTATGTCCACATAGTAAGTTCCGTTTGGCTATATAAAACAAACGTGTACAGAGACAGAAAAAAAAATTTATTGTACAAAAATCTACAACTGTTAAACTACTTTTCTACATAGCTTCCGAAATTTTGTAGGCACTTGTTTCTTCAGAGAAGGTTTCCGCCTATGTATTCAACCATGTGGTAACATGTTCTTTCAGCTCGTCCTCATCGTTGGAGTGTTGAACATCAAGGACAGATTTTAGGTGTAAGAAGAGATGGAAGTCACTGGGAGAGAGGCCCGGGCTGTACGGAGGATGATCAAACGCATCCCAGTGAAATTCCCGTAAGAGTTGTTTGGTCACATTCGCCGTGTGAGGTCGGCCATTATCGTGAAAAAGAAAAACACCTTTTGACAGTAACCCTCGGCGCTTTTTCTGTATTGCGCGGTGCAGTTTCTTAATGGTCTCGCAGAAACCATGTGGTTCAAATGGCGCTGGGCACTATGGGACTTAACTTCTGAGGTCATCAGTCCCCTAGAACCTAGAACTACTTAAATCTAACTAACCTAAGGACATCACACACATCCATGCCCGAGGCAGGATTCGAACCTGCGTGTAACCATGTGCATTGATTGTTTGGCCTCTTGGTAAGAAATCAATCAGCAAAATGCTTTTTCTGTCCCCAAAAAACGGTGTCAAGATTTGCTTAGGCTTAACCTTTCTTTGGGGATGAAGTGTGCCTCCATTCCATTGGTTGCCGTTTTCTTTCAGGGGCGTCGTACGACACTCGAGTTTCATACCCGATGACTATCCGAGAAAGAAAACCATCGCCATCTTCATTGTAGCGTGTCAAAACTGAAGTGCACTGGCCATCCGTTGTTTTTTGTGTTGTTCAGTAAGAATTTTTGGTACCCAACGTGAGCAAAGTTTTCGAAATTTCAGTTTTTCAATAACAATTTCATGAATTAGTGATAGTGAGATTTGCGGAAATTCAATAGCAAGGGCACTAAGTGTTTAATCTTCTCTTCAGTTGTGTGAACCAGTTGATCAGTAACCAGAGACGGACGTCCAATTCGTTCTTCATCGTGCACTTGATCATGTCCCTCACTGAACAGTCTGACCCATCCTCTAACCATTGAATAACTCATAGCATTTTGACCGTAAACCTCGCAGATTTGCCGATGAATTTCCTTTGGTTTAACTTTCTTTGCATTTAGAAAACGAATCACAGATCTAACGTCACACGCGGCGGCATTTTCAATTACGGCTGACATTATAAAGAAGCACTACAAAGCACACGTCGGCAGCAGCGATCTGAAAATGGCGTACATGTCTTCTCCTTGAGTCAGAGTAACTGCCGCGTATGCCCTGAACTGCGATCGTAGCGCTGCCGCGAATAGAAATAAAAACGAAACTTACTTTGTGGACGACCCTCGTATATACACAGCCGGGAAAAAAATTGGTGCACCCTTTTAAAGTTATCAGTTTCTTCTAGAGTTAGTGTTGCGACAGTGCATATGGAGTACATGAAATGATACATTTACAGAGCAATAGCACAAGCGGTTCTGAGGTATCGACCCACGCCGAAACACGCATATTAGCACGTGGTGTAGCTTCCACGGTCGGCAATGCAGGCGCTGACCCTGGTATCAAGTCTGTCGTGCAGATGGCAAACACTGCCCTGGGACAAATGATGCCTCGCTTGCTCTATATGTTCACGTAGTTGTGTAAGAGTTGGCTGACGAGTAACTTCTCGTCCCATCACATCCCACACATGGTCTATTGGAGACAAGTCCGTAGAATGTGATGGCCAGGGAAGTGGCTGCACGTGGTGCAGTGTGTGGGCAAGCATTATCTTGTGAGAACCAAAGGGGGGGGGGGCAATGGGGGCAATTGCCGCCCCCCCCCCCCCCCCCCGGTGCGTGACCGATCTTTTTTTTTTTCAGACTGCTTTAGGGGCTGATTACGTCGGCCTATCTAGTATGTTTTACTTGAAGTCGAAGATGTAAACAATGGCACGCAGTTTGATGTAACAATTGAAAAAGAGACCTTGAAACCTCTTCCATTTAGCGAATAAACTACAAAAGAAACAACTATACTTAAGAATAAAATGATAATATTTGCTAAGGCATGAGCGATCTGTGTCCCTTTTTTAGCACTTTCCCCGCAGTGCGTATGTAAGATTTTGTTTCTAGTGGCAATTTGCAAAGAGATGGTGTTGATACTTAAGCGATGAACACCGAAAGGAATACTTGAAAATATTGCCATTAGTTGCAAATAGTGAGAGCCTTACGACAGTCCCTTTTGTTCTGCAATTGCACGTTTTCGATTTGGATGAACGCTTCTCCCCCATTTTGGCTTTCTTCTCACTTTTGATGCGGAATGTGAACAAACAATAATTGGCCAAATGTAATAATGCACACGAAAATAACGTCTTGTGGATTCATTCACAATCCATTCTCTCGTACGGTAAGACTATAAATGTTACGGTCAGCAGATTCAAACAGATACTGAAATCTAGAAAACTCAGATTCATTTCTCTTTCTCCAAAGTGCAGAGGGCAGCTCTGCCAAAGACTGAGGAAGATGCGTTTTCCTCATCAATATAATTTATTCTGAGGTACTAAGCGTATGCTTCTATCGCAATCTGAAAAAAAGCATGAATTTCATAACAGTGTTAGAACTTACAGAGTTGTGGCTTTGCTCTAAACTGTTTGCTTATTTCGGAAGTCAAATCTTGAAGAAAAACAACTGGTGTTTGCAAATAGCCACGGAAACTGCCGGAGTAGAAGGAAGAATCTGCTTATTTAAGAGCATCGATGAATGAAAACCGCCTCCTTGGTCTTGCACTTATGCATATTCATTACCAGATTCCTGTAGACGTAGAAAAAGTAATTACAAGATTTTCACAAAGTGGGCGTAAAAGGAGATTAGAATTTGATATTTAAGAGCAGTATTGTGAATATACATATTTAATATTAAATTTCATTCTATTTATATTTTTGCATTTTTTTTTTATTTTTTTTTTTTACACGAAGAAAGAAAGAAATTCCTTATTGTTAGTATTTACATTCATGAGAAAAAACAGCTTATTATGAGCATAAAATGACGTAATTAACAATATAAGATGATTTCCTGAACACAGTCAAATACCCTATTATAACTTTTCGCAGTCGTATCGTCATTGCTGCGTATAAACACATGCGCGAATTCGATGGCAACATTCTGTCAAATGAAAGCAATTGGTGAACTAATTTCGAAGATTTAAGAATGGAAACAAATGAACATTAGCATTTTTATAGATTATTTTACATTAGCAGACAAACACAGAGTTTTTCAAGTGCACGTGTCGTCTTTGAAGAATATGTTTTAGGTAATGCAGTAATTTATTTCATTAAACACACTTAACACATATCGATACACAATTAAACTAAAAACAGAATTATATATATATATATATATATATATATATATAATATATATATATATATATATGTGTGTGTGTGTGTGTGTGTGTGTGTGTGTGTGTGTGTGTGTGTGTGGGCGCGCGTATAGAGTATTACTGATTTTACTTGGAATTAATTTTTTGGAAGGCAGGTACCAAAAAATTTGCCCCCCCCCCCCCCCCCCCCCCCGACCGAGATCTTGGATCCGCCCCTGGTGAGAACAACACCTCGCCTTCCTGTTGCAAGAACGGCAAAGAACGGGTCTAACAACATTCTGCATATACCGAGCGCTGGTTAGCGTCCCCTCCAGAAACATCAGAAGTGAAGGATAGTTGTAGCATATCACATCCCAGACCATACAGCCTGGGGTGGAGCCAGTGTGTCTTGGCTGAATGCACTCTACTAGACAGTGCTCACCAAGTCTATGTCATAGGTGCCGACGACCATCACTTTCGTGCAGGCAGAATCTGCTTTCATCGCTGAAGACCACGGCACACCTTTCCATCTTCCAAGTGATTCTCTGACGGCACCAGTCGAGCCATGCACATCGATACTGTGGCGTTAGTGAAACACGGACTGGATGTGTGCGTGCCTATATTTCCACTGCTAATAACCGGTTCGCAACAGTTCGTATTGACACGTCTAGGCTCATAAGCTCTCTTTCTGTGGTGTGCTAGCTGAATGATCTGCCACTGCTGTTCTTACAATACGACGATCCAGGCAGCCGTCTGTGCTTCTTGGGTGTCCAGAACCTCGTCTACAGGTGTGGGGATGTTCACCTTTTAACACTTCTACTTAATTACTATCTACTCGTCGGTAAGGTAATCCTCAAAACTTCGAAGACAGATGAACTGACTTATCAAAAGTGCATGTCGTCTGATGTTATCTAGAATCATAAGTAGAAGGTTAAAACGAAAGTTCTCTCCACATAACTGAAATATTCGTAGATTGCCTGGATCTTCATTATGTGTGTGGTTTACAGTGAAAGTGATCGTTTCCAGTTTTTAAACATTTATTCTTCCGTTCGTAACAGCTGATCAAATCCATAACGACACATTGCAAACAGGCCGAGTTGTACAGTATGTCTTCGTAAAACAACTGACTCGTTCACAAATCAAGAAACATACTTTTTCACAACTTTAAATCTTAGTGAAATAATATTAAAGTAACTAACACAGGTTACACTTCGAGATATCAGCTCAAACTGCCCGACCCAGCAGTCTCGCTGCTTCCCTATTTATATATTCTAAACAATGGTTAGTCACTTGGACCATTATTACTTAATAATGACAACATATTTTTAATCGTATTTCCAATTAAAAGTTCCAAAGCTAAGATGTTCTGATTACACAGAATAATACGCCTAAAATTACAGAATTGAATAATAATTGAAATTTATGATGTAAAATGTTTTTAAATGTGAAAATTCTATCTAAATATGAGTACAATAATGAACTTCACAGCCGGCCGAAGTGGCCGTGCGGTTAAAGGCGCTGCAGTCTGGAACCGCAAGACCGCTACGGTCGCAGGTTCGAATCCTGCCTCGGGCATGGATGTTTGTGATGTTCTTAGGTTAGTTAGGTTTAACTAGTTCTAAGTTCTAGGGGACTAATGACCTCAGCAGTTGAGTCCCATAGTGCTCAGAGCCATTTTTTTCAACTTCACAAAATTAATTAATACACGCTAATTACACAATGGCACACATTCCTAACAATAATTGAAGCTAAGAGGGTAAAACGAAACAAGTTTTGATTGACAGAATGTGTAACAGATGCCTAGAATTTTATAATTAGGCATATATCTGGTTACAATGATACAAGTTTAATTAATAAAGTCATTAAGAAGGAATGTTCTTTACAGAATTCATCCTAAATTTACGTTTTACAATATGTGTCTTCATTTGCAAGCGACAGAACGACTGCTTCAATGAGTAAACTACATTCGTAAAAGTCCAATTATTTGAATATTTACAGTTGGTGATTAATACTATATATTTTATTCCTACCATTTTCACTAATTCAAGTCTTTCCCATAACTAAAATGAATGCCATAGTTTGTTGAAGTACATCGTCGTTTGTTTTATTTTGTAATAGTGTCTGCTAATTAGTCTCCAATTTAGTGTCATTTTTATGAAATTCACAAATCACCATAATACCAATCTTTTAAAGTGAGATATTGTACTACACGATGTCAGGGAATCGAAGTTTTCATTACGTCTTAGTATATTAGGTATATTACAACGTGACCACTGGTACCAGCAACGTTGCCCAGCTGATGCAGCACGTCCAACGTGTGTGGCATTTCTTTGAAAGGACCATTCCGAAATTGGAGGGCCACAAATTTATTCCTTTCAAACTCACTCAGTGGCTGCAGCGAGCACGAACGCATCTCCGTGGTATGGTTACCTACTCGCTTCACACGTTTGCACCACACTAAACATTCTGGCCATGAGCATTCCCTTTTAAAGGACCGACACAGATGGCACTTTGGTAGCTATGCCAATACGCTGTCTTTTGGCGGACGACATTGAAACCCAGCTACTATCCGCAAGGTAGCTTGCAGTCGTCGGATCAAAACCGATGTCGTCTTTCCAGGTGTACTAATTTTTTTTCTGGCACTGTGTTTGAGTGGTGTCTTCTCTGTCAGAGATGTCCGACGGAAGAAACACCACTGAAATATATACATTTCTGAAGAAATGGGGGACTGCTCCTCGACATTTTTTTAGTGTGAATGGATGTATATCGTCCGAAGCCCTACGGCAATCAGGATTTGCGAGTAGTGTGTTTAGAATATGGTGCATTGCAGCGTGCAGTAAGTTAGAAATTTGAGACGGTTACGGACCGTGCCCAGATGGTCGAAGAAGTGAAGGCAACTGCTCTTGAGAATCGATAAATCCGGTTCGTTTTTGTATGTCCACCCTTCTGACTGGAGATTTGAGGGACTTCGGCCGTTCGCTGATGTAATAAAATGTAACGCGTACAGCCATCCTTACGAAGTTATTTATTATATGGCTACAAGTTTCGGTGCTTTAGTACACCATCTTCAGGCCTTAACCGCAGGTGAGTCCGTTAACTCCAGCCGTATACACGAATCATCAGTGGCCAACACCTATGAACTGGTTTTCGCAGACTACCTATAACAACGATGTTGTGTCTCCAACCATCAACTACCAACAGTCTGAAGAAACATTCAAAAGAAAAATATGTTGAATGTTCCTCCAGTCAGTTGGTAATTGACGACTGGAGACACAACATCGTTTTTACAGCAGTCTGCGAAAACCAGATCATTCGTGTTGGCCACTAATGAATCGTGTATACGATTGGACTTAACCGACTCAGCGTCAGTTAAGGCCTGACGATGGTGTACTGAAGCAACGACACTGATAGCCAAATAACAAATAACGTCTTAAGGACGGCTGTAGGAGCTGCAATTATTACATTAATCTGGTTCGAATCTCAGTCAAGCACAAATTTTCAACTTTGCCACTGCATTACCACCATCCTTCCCCTTTCCTCCCTCTTCCTACATTTCGTGTTTACATACGGGCACACGTCAGGGGCCCTGCGACCGCACTGTCCTATTTTTCGGGGGAAAATTAACTGTTAGTAGTGCTGTATTGAAAATAATTCGGTTTAGGATTGGATACGCAAGACTGAGCAGTATTTTTTTAAAGTGAAGTAACTCACATAAAATTGCGTGTGTTTTGTGTTTTCTAATCTTTGGTTGGTTGGTTTGGGGGACGGGACCAAACAGCGAGGTCATCAGTCCCATCGGTTTAGGGAAGGATGGGGAAGGCAGTCGACCATGCCCTTTCAAAGGAACCATTCTGCCATTTGCCGGAAGCAGTTTTTAGGAAAATTACGAGAAAACTAAATCAGTATGGCCGGACGCGGGTTTGAACCGTCGTCGTCCCGAATGCGAGTCCAGTGTGCTAACCACTGTGCCACCTCGCTCGGTGCCGAATCTTTGAAGAATATGTGGGGTAGGGTGGGGCTTTCTGAAACACAGGGCTATGTGGATAGAAATATGAAAATATTCTACTTCTTATCCTGCGTGCGGAGTTCGGACACCATTATGTTACAGGACCGTTGCTAGTCAAGTCGTGCACAAGCGACAGGAAGGTTTTTCCAGATATTTTTAAAACAGACACAATGATCAAGAAGGAAATAGAGGAGGCAAGACAGTAGTGTTAATAACAATCCTCCATGCAGTATAAGAAGTCTGCTTAAAATAAGGTCTATTGTTGGTATATGTGAATGCTAGTCATAAATTTTTCCGCTACCAGGTATGTAAGATCTACCAGGTAGGTCAACAGAACAATTACTGACATCCGTTTTAAATATGAGCAACTGATTACTTTTAAGAAATAATAAGGAAGTTGGGCTATGTGAATCAGTCTTCGTGTTTTCCGAATCGGTATGTAATGAGTACTATTTCTTCTTTATTAAATTATTCCTGTAGCCTATTTACACGCAATAATCCCTCAGTCTCCGTTATAAAATTTGTTTTTGATCAAATTTTCGACGTCACCTTGAGACGTGGTGCTAATGTAGAAAATGCTGTGAAGCGATTTGAGTGGACGGGAAATTTCCCCTTCAGCCGCAACAAAATATTATCACACAAATTTATCCCACCGTCCACATTCCTGAATTATCTATCCCGTGGTTACCACAGAATCAGAAGTAAACCCAGGCCCTGCAACTCTTTCTAATCCATCAAGAATGTCAGAAAGTCATAACTCAAGAAAATCATCTCCATCATTTTCTTCTAGTTTGACAACCCCAACGAAAAGCATCAGTACCATACGTGCAAGTAATCTACAAGAGCGAAGAGGCAACTGCATTTTGAAAACTCCCAAAGAAAGAAGGTCAAAGGTTGCAGAAATCTCTGGATGTTCAAGAGGAACCTTCAAATACAGTGGAGCATTCATCTTCATAATCACCTGAAGCTGGTGGTTTCTGAAATATCAAATATTACGTGGCTTCTGAAATATCAAATATTACGACTTTACACCTGTGAAGAAAGGGGAATGGATCAGGAGTGATAAGCGCAAAGTGTGGTTTCCGGAAATTTGTATGGGGGCTGCTGGTCGTAACAATTTCGCTGCCGGCAATGCATGTGGCATTAAAAAAGTGTAATCATCATTATTGTGAATTACTGTGTGACAGTTTACTATGATACAAGTAGCCCCACAAATTTTTAATTTTTCTGTTTTATCATCATTTAAAATATTGCAGCCGCGCGGTTTGCATTCTCCCTCGGACGTGGGTGTGTGTGTGTTGTTCTTAGCTTAAGTTAGTTTAATTGGTGTGTAAGTTTAGGGACCGATGACCTCAGCATTTTGGTCCCTTAGGAATTCACACACATTTGAACATGTTTAAATACTGCTTTCTACAGTGAGGAAGAATAGCTCTTGAAGGAATGTAACTTTACTGTGCAAAGCTTAAACTACTATCCATTCACCATTTCAATTTAACAAGTGTAGTAAAATTTTTACTACCTCTTCGGGGCCCAAAAAGTTGAAATAATTCATTTAGCCCCACCTTTCCTATATCGCAATTCACTTTAGTAACCAACTATGTATTACAGTTTGGTGCAAGGGTTTTGTTTACAAGTTCTTGTGTGCATTACTACGAACTTGTACCACACTACAACGGACATTTTTCATTGTTACCATGGATCGTTGGCTGATGTCTGCTCCTGCGCTAACGCCAAACGACATAGCTCACTATGCGAAGCAATAGGACATTCGAATAACGGCAGGTGATCGCTAATGTAGTGAAATTGTAGCTCAGATAGAGTTGTTTTTGCGATCCTGTTTTCAGTTCCTGTCAGTGGTTTTAAGGGCAGCCACAGTGTGCCTTTACTCCATTCAGTAAGTTTATCTTCGCCCTCCCCCCCTCCCCCACCCTCGCCCTGCTTGTGCTTGTGTGCTAGTGTGCTCGTTCTCGAAAGTCCTATGATGCGTGTAGCATAATTTTGTTCTACCATCAAGTCTAAACTTGAACATGTTGATGAACTTTACTTTTTGACGTGATCTGTAATAGCTAGCTTGTAATGGATGTCGAGATGGACTGTACAGGCTAGCGGCTGCAACATGTGGGCAACTGTCAGCTCTGTGTGACGTAAATATGAGCAGTTAAAGCCCCGTAACTGTTCCCGCTAGCGAGAATAGGAGTAAAAACTCCTTGTGCAGCAATATTCTGCAAATTTTGTGATGAACAGACTTGTTATTCATAAAAGGCAGGCCGCTTTTCGCGACAGTGCTATCCTACTCTAGCTACAAATTCTATTTTATTGCTTGAGCCTTTATCCCATAGTTTGCGCAGGGTCGGCACTGTTACAATCGGATTTGTCACGGTTAATGTGAAGAGGTGGCCAGATGCCCTTCCTGCCACCACCCCGTACACCCCCCCCCCCCCCCCCCCACCCCTGTGGTACGGAATCACTGTACCTAACTATCGGTGTCTAGCGTAAATCATGAACGTGTCTCAAATGTCTGCAAGTCGTGTAACTGAGGTAGGACGTGGGGACCAGCCCAGTATTCACCTACTGGTATGTGGAAAACCACCTAACAACCACATCCAGGCTGGCCGCCACATCAGCCCTGTCGTTAATCCGCTGGGCAGATTCGATTCGGGGCCGGCGCTCCTACCCGAGTCCAGGGAGCCGTGTTTTAGCACTCTCGGTTGCCCTGGGAGGTAGGGAGCCTACCCTAACTACAAATAACGGAAGCAAAAATCGTGTATCTCTTTTAACATTCAGGGGAACATGCTGTACTTTATATATATAGCACTACATACTTTTATTACGATTACAGTGTGCCTGTTCAGAAAATTTTTCAGACACGGGATTCGCCGCTTTTTGCAAGCGGTTGGTTTTAGCAGTTAGGTCACCCATGCACGACATCAGACCCACTCCAAATTCGCAGTGTCACATGTGTTTGCCTCAAATTTCATTTACATTTCCTTCAATGTTAAGGAATGTCTTTCTTTAATTTGAATACTGAATTTATACTGTCCTCATACCAACAGTTCCCAGTGATGCGATATTTCTAGGTCATTAAAAACTTCTGAGCATTCAATGACAGAAATTTAATGCAAAAAATATGACACAGAATTTAAGTCAATTTTGGATTTATGCTCAAGGTGATCTAATTGATTAGGGGAGTAAAGGGGCATCATGAAGAGTGGGAAAGCCAGATTAGAATCATGTGCCTCAACAAACTTCTTTCATGGTCTGATTGCAATCATCACGTCACATATTCAGTGTTAATGCACTAACTTATTCCATTTGAAGAGCATGATATTTGCAATTACTGGTAGTTTTGTGTGGGGTGGATATGAACTGTTTTACCAAATTAATCAGTGCCCGAAATAAACTTAAAAGATTAGCAAGCGATAATACTTACGTAATGTTGAAAAAAAGAATATTCTGATTGCATTTGGGAATTACAAAATAAATCATTTCATGTGTTCATAAAAAAACATTTTTGTTTCTGGCAGTGCGTTAAAATCTTCATGTGCTTCACAAGGCTACATACTGAGAAAGCTGTGTGAAACAATCAGTTGCAGATATGATGGTGCAGTAATACTTCCTTCTTCTGCAAATTGTAATAAGTCCTAGAATAAGTAACAATGAGATAATATCACTGTCTTAAACAGAACAGTGATAACTTTGTATGTATTACAAAAGACTTCTACTCTCACACAGATCCGTTTTTTAAATATCGTGTTAACATAAAGGTACAAGTCTACTCTTCTGTGTAGACTAAAATGAGACAGTGTTTCAGAGGTTCATGGTGTTGTTTCAAAGGTCATAGTGTCATGTTTGACTGTACCATTTTTTGTGGCCATAAAATTTCAGGCAGCCACGGGGGTTAGGAATAAACAACATACAAGTACTATTGTGGAGACAGATTAACTTATGCTCCTTTATTTTTTATATATTGCACTACACAATTACATGAACATTTCACAATGCCATAACCACTTTTGATCAGCTTGTGATCACCTTCAGGCTAAATTCACTTAGTGCAACAGTCTCCATTGCATTCAGTTGTTACAGTCTTGTCCTCCTGGGACCACTGACTTACCTAGAATTTAATATGAAGTGCATAGTTACTGCTATTCAAGCCGAGAAAACATTTCTGTAAAAGAGGTGGTCAGTACAGTTTGCTGTTGAACTCCCATCTAACTGTTCATTGCAAATTATTTGAGTTTCGCTTTCTTACTGTGCTGTCCAGGGCCTACAAATGATCTTTAAACTATTTCAAATTAATTAAGGACCATCTCCAAGAAATCTTATGACTACAGATGTTACCAGCTCTTTACTATGTCACTAATATTCTCCTTAAGATAACACTACAGATCAAAAAAATTATAAACTGTTATTAGTGTGGTAATTTAACAGCTACCAGTACTTCTTTTTTTGTTTACTTCTTTTCAACTTGTATTTATGGCAAACAAAATTCATTCTTTTTTATTGTCACTAGGCAGTGAATCGGCAGCTGCAACTGAACTTGGCTGATATGTGAAATATTGCTGGTCAGTGCTGATTCCATTTCACATCAAAATAATCTGAGATTAATGTTTATACAACAAAGATTTCCAAGTTCACCCAATGAGTTAATTTTCTGTGCTAATCTAAAATCAACTGCTTTATCCAATTAGTCCTAATGGTCACAAGTGTTCGGATTTCAGTGTGTGCCCTGAGCTTTGGAGCTGTGATGCAACATTCCATCCACATTGATGTCCAATGTCACCTCTGGATGCAGAAAGATACTTAAGACCTGCTGATTCTACTGTTACTGAACTTGCAGCATGCCACCTCTGCTGAGTGCAGCCCCCCCAACTATTTTCTTAGTTGTCATCCTGCCTATTAATTAGGCTACTTGCTAATCTGATTCATAATTTCTTCTTTATTATGCTGTCCCACATTTTGGGGACTGGACCAGAAGCAAGTCTCATCATACATATTCAAGCTGTAGCTGGTGACAGTGTTCTGTCATAGTCAGTTTCTTTACATTGTATTAGCCCAGCATGCATTTGATGTTTAGAACTAAGGATCTCAGTTGTCCAAGCGGTCATTTCGATGCAAGCCTTGTCACATTTGTGACCAGTGTGACGTGTAGTTAAGAGGTCAGCATGGATGACTGCCATGTAGGGGTCCCAGGTTCGATTTCCGACCAGGTTGAAGATTTTATCATCGTTGAAACACAAGTCACCAAAGTGGCATCAAATAAAAAGACTTGCACTATGTGGGCCAACAACCCCAGATGGATCTCCCAGCCAAAAATGCCATATGATCATTTCATTTCATTCTTGTTATTGCCCAGATGGCTGAACATCTTGATACTATCCTCCACACCAGGAGAAGTGGCAGCAGCATGTAGGTACATGAGGTGGTGCTGATGCTAAATCCTGAACTTCCAGCATTGGCCAGTGTACCACACTACGGCTGGTATTTACCACAAGGACTTCGCTACTCGTACTATGCATCTGTGTATGGCAGATTCCTCTTCCTGCACCCCTTTTACTTCTCATAGCGCATATCTTGTGGCATGACAATACAATTTTCATATCATGCATTGTCAGTCCCTTGCGGATCTTACACACAGTGTCATCATTAGGTATGTAAGCAATACCTTAAAATTCTTCAGGTTCTGAAATGGGGATGAGGAAAACCCAAGTTTTTTGAATGGGTTAAGTTGTGTTTTCTTGGTTTGATTGTTTTTTTTTTTGTATTGACAAAGAAGTAGTTCAGTTTAAATTCTTATGAATAATTTATTCAAAACCATAACCCATTCTTAAAATTACTTTATTAGTGGAAAAAAACTGGCAAATTATTTGTCAAGCTGTTGAACCATGGATAAGTCTTGTAGAAAGTCCTGATGTGGCACTCTAAGAACATAACAATTCAGAGTGAGAAGATTAACTGCTGCACAAGAAGAAATTGCAGAAAAGTGGCTCACAGAGATGCACCTAGAGTAGACTGGAAGTCTTTTAGGATTGCTGGTACTGATTGTTTTCCTGCCACTATGTTTTCTGATGTGACTGTAATGCAGCTCCATACACACAAATGGTGGAAGATAATGGAGCTGAAAACAGCAAAAAAAGAAAACTTATCAGTGTGGGTTTATTATCTTTGTAAATAGCCTCATTTCTTGACCTGCCAGCACTGCATCCACTGAGAGAATCTTCTGCATATATGAGCTTCTTCAGTCAAAATTAAGAAATAATTTTGAGAAGAGCTGATAAATTAGCTAAGATTTGTTAACTTTTGCATGTTTCCAAAATGCCTAAATCGTACTATACATCATTACAATTCTACATGAAGCTAAAGCTTTTTTTTCTGGAAGTGCAAATGTTATTTAACTATGCTTCTTATAGTGCAAGAAGAGTTAAAACGCAATATTAATAAAATAAATTCTTGTGACAGTGAATGGTTTCCATCAATAAAAACTCATGGTTTTTTTGGTTGGGTTAAATTACAATAACCCTGTTCTGAATCATCTGTGTGTTGTGCTGTAGCTCTCCAGAGTGCTCATTCTATCTGCTGGTTTGACTACCCACTGTCCCTGAGTGGCAACTGTAGGTAAGGCAACTCTGCAGTAAAACTTGCTGGTCAGGCAGGATGTGCCCTTCAGTGATGAGTGATGGTGGCAAAAGCATGTCTGTAAAAAAACTGTGTGTGCACTTTTAGTAGATGCTCTGTCTATGGTAACAATCTCTGATCACTTAACTTGTAATATAAAAAGCCTGAAAGGTAGCAAATGTGAAATCAAAAGCAAACTCCTGGACTAATCAGTCTTCTTTTTAAAAACAAAATTTTTTTTAATTGGTTCTTGTAGTTCATGCAGTGAAACATAACTACAAAGTCATACATTATTCTGTTATCAAACTAAATTTGTTTGTTACTTAAATCCCTAAATAAATAGTAGCATTCTGGTATACTGGAAAGCAATTTGTGTTCTATATTATCAATATACACCTAAAAGTAGTCCATGGAAAGCATAACTACCTACCTTAACTGAATCAAACTAAATAAATATCTTTTCAAGTAACATTGCACTACTGTAAACATGCATATTTATTCTGAGAGAGTTCACTAACAGCTCACTAAAATCACTGTTGTGTCCACAGAATGAGTGTTGATGGTAGCACCAATTTGAAACTGTTGAGATAAACTGGTCTTCATAGCACTGATTAAACTATTGTGCAAACTTAAACACCATGTTTGAAATTTAGTAGAAGAATTACTTGTATTAAAATGTGCAACAGATTATCTCATTTATGTTATGCATTAGTTTTGCAGGAATTTTATTTCTCCAAATTTCTGTATTTAAGTTATTAGAAAAAGAGAGTAAACAGCAATTATAATTTGTTTTCTAATGCCATTAGTAAGTGAGGAAATATAAAGAGAAAAGGAAGGGGTCAAGGTGCTCTTTATCCAGCTCACTTCATTCTACTGAGGCTGTAACTTTGACTGGCCAGTCAACTTTTTATATGCTGTTTGGAAAAAAAAAAAAACATCCCGTCAAGGGAGGAGAGTGACTGACATGTTGTGAACTTCCTTTTATTTCATACATTCTATGACACAATCATAACTGATTTCTGCCTACATTGCTCATCTTCAGATCCTACAACAGGAAAAAAATAAATGTTTAAATTAATATCTTAAAAATTGTAAACACTTTTGTCAGTTCTACAGCACACCACAAAGGAATTATCTTAATGTGACAGAAATTGGTAGATATGATGTAATCATTTGTTTGTCTGTACATGTACAATTTCAGAAAAAAATGGATGATTTATTTAAGAGAAAGAGTTTCACAAATTGATAAAGTCAATAATGTGCTGGCCCACCTCTGACCCATATGCAAGCAATTATATAGCCTGGCACTGATAGTTCTTGGAAACTCTCCTGTAGGATATTCTGCCAAATTTTGTGCAACTGGCATGTTAGATCATCAAAATCCCAGGATGTTTGGAGGACCGTGCCCATAATGCTCCAAATGTTCTCAACTGGGGAGAGATCCAGCAAACGTGGTGGCTAAAATTGTGTTTGGCCAGCATGCAGACAAGCAGCAGATACTCTCGCCGTGTATGGGTGGGCATTGTCTTGCTGAAATGTAAGCCCAGGATGGTTTTCCACACAGGGCAACAAAACTGGGCTTAGAATACTGTCAACATACCACTGTGCTATGGAGGTGCTGTATGTGACAACCAAAGGGGTCCTGCTACGAAAAGAAATGACACACCAAACCATCACTTCTGGTTGTAGGGTTATATGGTGGGCGACAGTCAGGTTGGTATCCCACTGCTGTCTGCGCTGTCTCCAGACACATCTTCACTAGTCATCAGGGCTCAATTCGAAGTGAGACTCATCACTGAAGACAATTCTGTTCCAGTCAATTGGATTCCAGCCCAAAGACATGTCTGGAGGCACCCCAGAAAGTGGTGGGATACTCGCCCATCGTACAACCTGACAACCAGGAGTGATGGTCTGAGGTGCCATTTCATTTCATAGCAGAGCACCCTTGGTTGTGATCCATGGCACCCTTACAGTACAATGGTACATCAGTGGTATTCTGTACCCAGTTTTCTTGTCCTTAATGGGAAGCCATGCTCAGCATACATTTCACCAAGTTATTGACCGCCTACACTCGGCAAGAGTTTCTACTGCTTATCTTCAAGCTTGCCAAACCCTACTGTAGCCAGCAAGGTTACCAGATCTCTCTTCAATTGAGAATGTTTTGAGCACTGTTTGCAGGGCCCTCCAACCATCTAGGGATTTTGACAATCTAACACGCCAATTGGACAGAATTTGGCATGATATCTCTCAGGTGCACATCTAACAGCTCAGTCAATCAGTGCCAAGCTGAATAACTCCTTGCCTAAGGACCAGAGGTACACCAACACATTATTGACTTGCTCAATTTGTGAAGCTCTTCCTCTTGCATAAATTATACATTTTTTCTGAAATTGTAATCATTTGTCTGTACATGTCCATCAAATCTAAAATCTTTCATCACATTCTGATAATCTTGGAGTATACATGGTTCATGCCAGCCATAACCAGTAGGTATTAACCACATATATTTCAAATTTTATTTTACTGTACTTAATTCAACTGAACTCACAAAAATTTTGTAGGTTTTAAGATATATTTACTTGAGACTTCATTTTTCCAATGTAATCCAAAACCATTTGTGATTGTGTCCCAGAGCATGACAGTGTTCGAAAGAAAAAGTTTTTATACGGCGATTATCTCATTAATATCTTCAGACATTTGACTGCTATGGATACCATTGTCATCACGAGCGAACTATAAATTAATGGGATTAATGCAATCTTCATTTTATAGTTCAACAACATGCTGAAGGATGTTAGTAAACTTGGTTTATTGGGGAAACAGTGGCAGAAAAAAATACAATTTCTATATTTCTTTAGATGATTTTTCAAATACTGGTACATTTCTTAAAGCTATTGTGCAGAATGAACTGTAACGAACTAAAATATTGATTCCTATCCATACCAGAAATAATACATTTTCATTACAAATTCATAAATGGTGAGACATAAAGCTGAAATAATTCTTTTAAATGTAACAAAAAATTTAATAGCCTTTTGCAAACTGTAAAAAGATTTTTGATATAGTTTTATGTGTGTTTCATCCACAGTGGATCCTTTTGACATCACTGGCTCAAGCAGATACATTCCCTGGAACAAAAAAGTTACATTTTTTCTTCTCTTTGCACCAAATATCCTTTTTTCTCTTGTATTCAGTCTATCTTAAAAAGTAAGGCATCAAGAGACAAAAAGGCCAATCAAAGTCTGTTGCACCAAAAAAGTAATAAAGTTGCAAATGCAACTGAGTTAGTAAAAACTGATTTTTTTTGCAAAATATTTTTGAGGTCTTTAAAAATAATAAAAAATGAATGACTTGGTGATAATTAAAATAACTAGGCATCATTTATCGGAAATATTTTGAAGTATTAAAAAAGAGGACACTTATACTGTTAGCTGCATAATTTCTTATAATACTAAATGAACAGTCAACTGTTGCTTAAATTTTAAAACAACTGTTTTCCTTGGTCAGTCAGAAGCACACCTTTGCATGTTACCTAATTTAACTTCCCCCCGATCATGATCCGCTTCTCTTCCATCTACCCACCCTTTGGTAACATAGGAATTCCTTATCTCACAACCTGATTTCAATTTGTTTCAACAAAACTACTCCATATATTTCCAGTGTCACAGATTTTAATTCCCAAAAGACCAATATGATCTTTCTGCTGACAAGAGTACAACCATCATAGGCATGAATTGCAGAGCCATAGAACATTACCCATCAATATTCTAACCCACATGTATTTCTTCTTTAAAGGGTAAATCTTGCGGGAAAACTGTGAAATTTCTATGGGTACTCATTTGGTACCTTTCTATGCAAACTCGTTTATGGTACTTCTAGAGGAATCTTTCCTATCTGCTCAACAATATAAACTAGTTGTCTCTCAGTGATTTATACTGATTACCTTAGGCATTTTTAGGTTAAATCTATCTGAAAGTAAGGGCTGCAGAATAAATAGTTACAGTTAGGCAGTTAACAGCAAAACAAAAAAACTATTTCTGAAAAACTTGAATTATTTGTTGTGCTATGGGTCAGACAAAGGGAAGCAGATTATCATTTGTAGGGTTTTTGAAAGAGTCTGATAGGACAAATCACCTTGAAGTACTACTAATTTCTTTCAATTTGGTCTCAGTTATTCGTTTTCCTACTCGGGTAGCACGGGAAAGCAGCACACTAATAGATAATATTTTTGTAGTCCAAGATATATTTAATCAAATGAACATTTAGCCTATTAAGAGTGGTCCTTCTGATCATGATGCACAGCTAATTGCAGCATGTGACATAGCTCCATAGAGTAATGCAGAACAGCCCTCCAAAATAATGCATTCAGTTAACAATTTAACAATTGGAAATTTTAGGGAAAGCTTGCAGCAGTTCGATTGGTATGAGGTGTACAATGAACCCGATGCTAATTTATAATATAACTTCTTTTATGATAGATTTTGGAGTATATTTGCAAACAGTTACCTTAAAAAACACAGTGACATAATTCTAAGAAACCATGTAAAACACTGAGGCTTAGTAAATGAATAAAAAGCCTTGTAACTAGAAAATAGATGTGTATCTTACAACAAGAAAGAGAAATAACCCCAAAACAGTCAAATATTATAAAAACTACTGTACTATATTAAGGAAAGTTATTAAAAAGTCCAGAAATCTAAGATCACCACCTCAAGTATTGTCAAAACGGAAATAGAGCTACTAGAAGCACAGGCAGACTGTATTACCATCAAACATAATGAAAAGTTTATTAACGAAAAGTCAGAAGTTGAAATATTTTTAATAGTTGTTTTTATGATTCCGTACCACAATTAGTAAAAGGGGAACACTTACAGGATCACTTTGCTGTCCATCTGTTATCTGTTGTCTGTCTACCTTTCTGTCCAACTGTTCAAAACCCTTTTTTTGGAGGAACAGGTGCACATACCAAGTTGAAATTTATGTGAAATATTTAAGCTTACCGCCCCGTGGCAACGTAAAAATGTGTAGCTTCTATGTCAATGCACTCAAAAGACGTGGCCATTTTATTTTGATATTCACAAACTGTCACCAAAATCCACAGGGTATTTGTCATTGACTTAGAATTATGAAATTTGGCAAAAAGCAGGGTTTCACAATTCAACGAAAGGAAAAAATCTGAAAATTGTTAATTTTTAATTATATTACACGAAAAAAATATTTCAAACAATGGAAAATCCGGGATGGACTGTAACAATGTTATGAGAAGGAAAGTTGCTACTCACCATATTGTGGAGATGGTGAGTTGCAGATAGGCACAACAAAAGGACTCTCACAACTAAAGCTTTGAGCCATTAAGGCCTTCATCAACACACACACACACACACACACACACACACACACACACACACACACACACACACACACACACACACACTCTCTCTCTCTCTCTCTCTCTCTTTCATGCAAACGCAACTCTCACATACACAAATGCAGTCTCAGGTAACTGAAGAAACTACACTGCGAGCAGCAGCACCAGTGCATGTTGGGAGTGGCGACTGGTTGGGGACAATGAGAAGGCTGGGGTGGGGAGAGATAGCATGGTGGGGGTGGCAGACAGTGAAGTGGTGCAGGTTAGACAGAGGGCAAAGGAGAGGTCGGGAGGTGGGGGGAGGGGGGGGGGGGGGGAGTAGAGAGTAAGGAGAGAAATAAAAATACTGAGTGTGGTGGTGGAATGACAGCTGTGTAGTGCTGGAATGGGAACAGAGAAGGTGCTAGATGGGTGAAGACAGTGACTAAAGAAGGTTGAAGCCAGAAGGGTTAAAGGAACGAAGGATGTATTGCAGAGAAAGTTCCTACCTGTGCAATTCAGAAAAGCTGGTGTTGGTGGGGAGGATCCATATGGCACAGGCTGTGAAGCAGTCATTGAAATGAAGGATATCATGTTTGGCAGTGTGTTCAGCAACAGTGTGGTCCACTTGTTTCTTGACCACAGGTTGTTGATGGCCATTCATGTGAACAGACAGCTTGCTGGTTGTCATGCCTACATAGATTGCAGCACAATGTTTGCAGCTTAGCTTGTAGACCACATGACTGGTTTCGAAGGTAGCCCTGCCTTTGATGGGATATGTGATGTTTGTGACCAGACTGGAGTAGATGGTGGTGAGTGGATATATGGGACAGGTAATTGCGGGTGAGGATACTTCTCCTTTGAAGGCATTACCTACAAACAAATGTGGGGTACAGCTATGGGCACCTGCATGGCACCATCCTACGCCAACCTATTCATTGGCCATCTAGAGGAATCCTTCCCAAAACCCCAGAATCCTAAACCCATCACCTGGTTCAGATTCATTGATATCTTTGCTATCTGGATTGAAGGTGAGGACACTCTATACACAGTCCTCCAGAACCTCAACAACTTCTTCCCCATTTGCTTCACCTGGTCCTACTCATCCCAACAAGCTACCTTCCTTGCTGTTGACCTCCACCTCAAAGATGGCTACATCAGTACCTCCAACCATATCAAACTTACTAACTACCAGCAATACCTCCACTTCAACAACTGTCACCCGTTTCATACTAAGAAGTCCCTTCTGTACAGCCTAGCCACCTGTGGTCATCGCATCTGCAGTGACAAGCAGTCCCTCTTGAAATATACTGAGGGTCTCACTGAAGTCATCACCAACTTTTGACCGATGACCTCAGTAGTTTGGTCCCTTAGGAATTCACACACACACCAATGTTGTACAAAACAAATCTACCGTGCCTTATCTTTCCAGTCTTCCACCACCTCCAAAAGTCCCACCGTCTGCCCACAGACGAGCATTCCCCTCGTAACTCAGTACCACCCAGGACTGGAGTAACTGAATTACATTCTCCGTCAAGGCTATGACTACCTTTTGTCGTGCCCTGAAATGAGAAATATCCTGCCCACTATCCTTCCCACCCCTCCCACAGTGGTATTCCGCCATCCACCAAACCTACACAATATACTCGTCCATACTTACACAACCCCTGCTCCCAATCCACTACCTCATAGCTCATACCCACATAATAGACGTAGATGCAAGACCTGTCCCATAAGTCCTCCCACCACCACCTACTCCAGTTGTGATGAAGCAAGCTGGGATAGTTTTAATTTGCCATCTGCCTCCTTAAATTTGTTTTGTTGCTTTTAACTATTTACCATTAACATACGTGAATATTATCTGCATTTCCATAAAAGAGAAAGGTTGGCCCTCAGTTTTAAAGTAAATAACACCAAATCTAATATTATGCTTAGTTTCATGTATGTAAGGGCCTGATGTTTGGTCACAAGACAGTCAGTCCATGGCCAAGTTTCAGACGAGAAACCTGTGTTGGTTAGAACAACAACACTGCTTCAACTTAACTGTGGAATAAGTGTTAAACAATTAGGCCATGTGTTAAAGCAATAACAGTGTCTGTTCCATATGTACCTTTCTATTCTTCAAGAACTGTGTACTTTGTGGTTATGTTTTTACTTTTCATAGATGTTAAACAGTAAACTATAGTAGCAGTATGTGGAGGTTTGCCTGAAAACTATTAATGAGGCTTATCGAAAGTTATAACAATAGTGCACTGGTCAAATAACTGTGTATTATAAGGGGGTTGTGAAAAGTGATAGTAAAAGACTGAAACACAACTGTATATCTGTCAGCTACATCATTTACAGTAGTCAGTGTCGGAATCCACAACCCATTTCTCAGCCAGTGTAGCAACACAGTATATCAAAACTGAGGACACCAAACGAAATAAATAAAGCATGCAGAACCACTACACAGTCTGGTCACTAACATCACATATCCCTACTTGTGGAAACAGTCATACGGTCTACAAGCTAAACTGCAAACGCTGTGCTGTGTTCTATGTAGGCACGACAACCAACAAGCTGTCCGTCTGCATGAATGGTCACTGACAAACTGTGGCCAAGAAACAAGTGGACCACCCTGTTGCTAAATAGGCTGCCAAACATGATATCCTTTATTTAAATGACTGCTTCACAGCCTGTGGTATATGATTCCTCACTACCAACACCAGCTTTTCTGAATTGCGCAGTCCAGCCCCGTCCCTGTTCCCATTCCAGCACTACACAGCCATCATTCCAGCTGCTGCTCGCATTGTCATACTATCGAAAAAATATTTCTTTTGTCTTTTGTTATGTGACTTCAAACGCAAAATTTAACATTCCCAAAATTCTTGGGATCCCTGTTATTAATATCTTGCCACTATCAACATCAATAACATGCAAAAATCTTTGATATATTTGATTCTCAGAATGGATGAACTGTCTGTACACACAATGAAGTTTCTATGGAATCCTCAGTGGGGAAGTCCTGCTCACACCTGGCAAATATTTTAAATGTTTAAGAGAAAATGAGATCCAGATTTTTATTAGTAAAGGCAAGGCTATCAGTGGAAGAGGCAATACATCTTCAATTTGATAACATTGAAATAATAAACTCGCTCAAAAGTAAAAGTTCAAATGGAATTAGTGGGATGTCTAACAGAGTATTAAACGTGACTTCCCAAGAAATAGATAGGATTCTCAGTCATATATGTAATATTTCACTGAAACAGGGCATTTTTCCTTAAGTTTGATATTGTTAAACCATTGCATCAAAAGGGGGATAGGTCTGATGCCAACAACTACCCCCACACCCGAATATCACTTCTGGCAGCATTATCTAGAATTCTTGAAAAAGTATTCAAGGGTAGCTTTACATATTTGTAAGAATAAAGTACTAGCAAAATGCCAGAAAGGCTTTTCGACAGAAAATGTTATATATTCTTTCTTTAATATTTCATCAAAGTTCTGAACAACATCATCCATTGTGATTTTTTGAGATCTCCCAAAGACTTTTGATAGTGTAAATCATAAGCTTAAGTATTGTGACATCAGTGGGACAGTGTACAAATGATTTAATCATTTTTAACTGGGAGAGTGCAGAAGTTTGAATTAAACATTTCACATACGATGCAAAAATCAGCAGAGTTCTGAAACTGGAAAGGTATCAAGACGGAGTCCCACAGGGTTCACTCATGGGTCTCATATTGTTCTTAAGATACAAGGTGTATCAAAAAGAATCATCCAATTTGGTACATCTGTACTTCTGAAACTAATAAACGTATACAAAGAATTTTATTCTTTGATGAACGGGCAACCCAGACAGTTTTCTTTCATATCTTTTCATAGGTGTTCAATATGCCCCCCTTGAGATGTAGGGTGTATGTCAATGCAGTATGCAAATTGTTCCCACACAGCAGCAAGCATGTCTTGAGTTACAGCTTCCACAGCTGCTGTTATGCAACATCTCAGTTCATTCATGTTGTTGGTAATGGGGGCACACAAACAGAGTCTTTTATAAACCCCCACAAGAAATAATCACATAAAATCAGGTCCAGTGACCTCGGAGACCAGTTGTGTAAGGCTTAATCATTTGGTCCAGTGCGATCGAACCATTGTCCATTAATCATTTGATTTACAAATCCCCATACTTCCAGATGCCAGTGTGGTAGTGCCTCATCCTGTTGGTAAATGAAGTCATTCGAATCAGTCACCAACTGTGGGAAAAGAAAGTTCTCAAGCACATCAAGCGATGTGCTTCCTGTAACAGTGTTCTTGGCAAAGAAAAATGGACCATACACCTTTCGTGTGAAACTGCACGAAACGCATTAAACTTTGGAGAGAGTGGTTGTTCTGTACCCCCTATTCTCACATTATGATGGTTCACCTTTCCATTTAAATGGAATGTTGCCTCATCACTAAGAACAAAGCATGCATGAAAACTGTCATCCCCTACCTTGCCTAGAACAAAATTACAGCACTCCACACGTTATTGTTTGTCACCTTCACAAAGAGCTTCCAATAGCTGAATTTTGTTATGGTTTCATGTGTAAATGTCAACATAACACACACCAGATGGACCTAGGGGGCATGTTGAGCTGTTGTACTGTTGAGCTGCATGACGAATGGATTTCTGTGGACTCCTTGTGAAACTATGGTGGATGCATTCGACGTCTGTGTCAGCCACTCGGTGATGGCCCGGCAATTTGCCTTTACATAAACAACCTGTTTCTTAGAATTGTTCATGCCATCATCTAATGTTCTGTGCTGTAGGAAGATTGAACCATGCCTGGTACAAGAGTCAAGCTGAACAGTTATCATTGACCTGCACTGTGCAAAATGTAGAACACAAAATGTTTTCTGTTGTCCTGACACCATTTTTACTGGAACGGATGTGGGCACACACTGCTGCCATTTACTGGGAAGCATGTACAAACCGAGAGTTTGCTCTTTCCAATAGTACATTGTTCTTGCATATATCTCAAATAACATAATACACTACTGGCCATTAAAACTGCTACACCACAAAGATGACATGCTACAGACGCGAAATTTAACTGACAGGAAGAAGATGCTGTGATATGCAAATGATTAGCTTTTCAAAGCATTCACACAAGGTTGGCGCCGGTAGCGACACTTACAACGTACTGACATGAGGAAAGTTTCCAACCGATTTCTCATACACAAACAGCAGTTGACCAGTGTTGCCTAGTGAAACGTTGTTGTGATGCCTTGTGTATGGAGGAGAAATGCGTACCATCACGTTTCCGACTTTGATAAAGGTCGGATTGTAGCCTATCGCGATTGCAGTTTATCGTATCGCAACATTGCTGCTCGCATTGGTCGAGATCCAATGACTGTTAGCAGAATATGGAATCGGTGGGTTCAGGAGGGTAATACAGAATGCTGTGCTGGCTCCAAACAGCCTCGTATCACTAGCAGTTGAGATGAAAGGCATCTTATCCGCTTGGCTGTAATGAATCATACAGCCACGTCTTGATCCCTGAGTCAACGGATGGGGTCGTTTGCAAGACAACAACCATCTGCACGAACAGTTTGACGACGACTGCAGCAGCATGGACTATCAGCTTGGAGACCATGACTGCGGTTACCCTCGACACCGCATCACAGTCAGGAGTGCCTGTAATGGTGTACTCAACGATGAATCTGGATGCACGAATGGCAAAACTACATTTTTTCGGATGAATCCAGGTTCTCTTTACGGCATTGTGATGATCGCATCCATGTTTGGCAACATCGCGGTGAACGCACATTGGAAGCGTGTATACGTCATCGCCATACTGGCGTATCACCCGGCGTGATAGTATGGGGTGTCATTGGTTACACGTCTCGGTCACCTCTTGTTCACAATGATGGCACTTTGAACAGTGGACATTACATTTCAGATGTGTTACGACCCGTGGCTCTACCCTTCATTCGATCCCTGCGAAACCCTACATTTCAGCAGGATAATGCATGACCGTGTGTTGCAGGTCCTGTACGGGCCTTTTTGGATACAGATAATGTTCAACCGCTGCCCTGCCCAGCACATTCTCCAGATCTCTCACCAATTGAAAATGTCTGGTCAATGGTGGCTGAGCAACTGGCTCATCACAATACGCCGGTTACTACTCTTGATGAACTGTGGTATTGTGTTGAAGCTGCATGGACAGCTGTACCTGTACACGCCATCCAGGTGTATAAAGGCTGTTATTATGGCCAGAGGTGGTTGTTCTGGGTACTGATTTATCAGGATCTATGCACCCAAATTGCATGAATATGTCAGTTCTAGTATAATACACTGCTGGCCACGGTAAATGCAACACCAAGAAAGACAAGAGGTAGCACAACAAAATTTATTTTGTAGATAACATGTTGACCAAGTATCAAATTATTACGTTTACAGACGTCTGTGACATGTGGTTCCTGCCAGAATCAGTAGCCAGAGTAGCCGCTATTGTTGGAGATCACCGCTGCCACACGTCTCGGCATTGAGTCAAAGAGACGTTGGATGTGTTCCTGGGGTACAGCAGCCCAAGCAGCTTCCACACGTTGCCAAAGATCAACTGGTGTGGCAGCTGGGGATGTAATCTGGGTCACTCGTTGAGCAACCATGGACCACATGTTTTCTATCGGCGAAAGATCCGGAGAGTGAGCCGGCCAGGGAAGCACTTCAATCTGGTTATTGACGAAGAACCTTTGGACAATGCGTGTCACGTGTGGTCGCATTATCCTGTTGAAATATGGCTGTGGCCGAGCCCTGAAGGTAAGGAAGGACAACTGGCTCCAGCACCTCGGACATGTAGCGCCGGCTATTTAAAGTACTGGCAATGCGTACTAGAGGCGTGCGAGAGTAATATCCAATACCGCCCCATACCATAATACCCGGTGCAAGACCAGTGTGGCGGTGCATAATGCAGCTGTCCAGCATCCTCTCTCCACGGTGTCTCCACACTCGAATCCGACCATCGTGGTGCTGCAGACAGAAGCGTGCCTCGTCAGTAAAGACAACGTCATTCCATTCTGCCGTCCACATCCGTCTGTCATCACACCATTGGCGACGGAGACGTCTGTGGTTCTGCGTCAATGGTAGACGAAGCAATGGACGTCTTGCGGACAGACCACTCTGCTGTAAACGGCGTCGAATGGTATGCGCAGACACTGGATGATGCGTTACAGACGCAATGTGCTGTGCTATGGTTCGGGATGTCACTGAGCGATCCGTCACTGCCATGCGCACAATTTGCCTATCAGCACGTGCAGTGGTGCACCGAGGTGAATGCGATCGACCACGTCGGTCTGTTGTACCCTCCTGCATCCAACGGTCACATATCCGCATTACAGTTGTTTCGTTTCGTCCAACACGACTAGCGATTTCTCTGTATGATAATCCACAATCTCGGTTAGCCACTATCCTTCCTCTGTCGAACTTGGATACTTGATCAAACGATGTTCGCTGTTGTCTACGAGACTTAACTGACCGTCTTGTGAAACAACCACAAGGTAAACACACGTGCCGAACGTACACTCGTCGAAAACGCCAAGCCTTAAATGGCGCTATGAGGTGGCGCCACAGGCGCGCGTGATGTGCGTCTGCTCTGAAATTCTAATCAGTTGCATATCTCATCGCTGCAAACCCATGGTGTAAATTTCACTTGATTCGGATGCTTCCTTCAGGGTGTTGCATTTACGGTGGCCAGCAGTGTATATTTGTCCAACGAATACCCGTTTATCATCTGCATTTCTTCTTGGTGTAGCAATTTTAATGGCCAGTAGTGTAGTTACGATTTTTTTAAAGTCACGTGATTATTTGTAGTACACCCTGTATATTGATGACTTAATATATATTGATGATTTGCCACTCTATATTCACAAAGATGCAAAGCTAGCTGTTTTTGCTGATGATGCAAGTATAGCAATCACACCCAACAAACAAGGAATGTCTTTCAGAAAATTATTAACTGTTCCACTGCAAGTGGACTCCCATTAAATTTTAATTAAACACAGTATACACAGTTCTGTACAGTAAATGGCATAACACCATTAATGAATACAGAATTTGAACAGAAGTCTGTAGCTAAGGCAGTATAATCAAAATTTTTGAATGTGTGTACTGATGACAGATTGAACCAGAAGAAACACATTGATGATCTGCTGAACATTTCATTTCATCTAGTTAGGCTATCAGTGTTACTGGAAATTTTGGCAGTAAACATACCAATAAATTTGTTTACTATACCTATTTTCATCCACTGCTCTCATATGGTATCATATTTTGGGGTAATTCATCATTAAGGAAAAATATATTTATTGCACAAAAGCACACATGTGGGGACATTTGTCCTAGAGTAACTGAACATCATTGGAACGAGTGGTGTGGTATGCCTTTGGGACAATGCAAGCTGGATAATGTACTTGACTAGATGTTCTGTACTACAGTTGGAGTCACGAACGATGGTGGTCGAGTTTAGTCTTGTTCTGCGCACCTACGTCAAGCACTCTTTAAAAGGCAATGAGCATTCAGCAGCACTGTGATTGCTCTGCTGTTAATGCCGTAGGTAATGCAAGCATTAGACATGATTGTAGCAAGTTGTTTGGTGAATTTCCATTCTATTTGTTGAAAGTTGTCATCGCTGATAGTGGTGGTAAGAGAGAAATTACGCAGGAGCAAGGTGGTGGTGGTGGTGGTTAGTGTTTAACGTCCCGTCGACAACGAGGTCATTAGAGACGGAGCGCAAGCTCGGGTTAGGGAAGGATTGGGAAGGAAATCGGCCGTGCCCTTTCAAAGGAACCATCTCGGCAGCAGGAGCATGGGAGAGAGATAATTTGCAGGATATATGCTTTTCTTAAGCGGAAAGCTCACACATGTGCATACTGCAATTGTCATTTGGAATCATCAGTAATACAATTCCTATCTGTGCCTCAACATTTGTGGACTGCCATCGTTCATTGACCGGACTGAAGTGTGTTGTTTAATAAAGAATGTGTCATCTCTATCGGTGGCTATCACTGTAACATCTCACTTCCTACATTGGTGACCGCATATTAACCATGAATACACTCAAATGTGTCTCCAAACTCAATCATGCTTACTGTGTAGTGATAATGTGGCCGTCATACACCACATCACTGGGCACCATACCTATATTAACGGATGCCACTCACAGAAATGCTGTACAGGATCATTGTGGAAAGTGTGTGAATCTGACTATAAAAGCTGAGTGCACAAATAATTCATTTTCATTACTGCTATCTAACAGTATCACAATGCTGCATCAACAATGGTGATATATGATGAACATCAGTTAACTTAAATCCAGTGAATTCCACATAATCCTTTAAGTGCCTTCTTGATTCTAATCATCTCTGCAGTGCCATTATGCCACCTACATCTTCCTGCCCCATGCAACACATTCCAACATTCACAGTTCGCCACGCTGCAACCAACTGTGCATGAACAATCAACAACCACCTTGTCTCACACACTTCACAGACATTGTGTGCCTATTGGCACATTGATATGTTCAGCCATTGCTCACCTCAAACTACCGCTTTTTGACACCAAGAACATGAGATTGTGGTTCATGATCATTGAGAGCACTTTTCAGATAACCAGCATGTTCAATTAGCAATTGAAGTATATGTATCTGATCTCATCATCCACATGGCAGGCCATATGAAATCGTAAAGTTTCCTCTGGTGGAGAATAGATATGATACGTCCAAGGAAACACCACATGCAGGAACAGCAACTTCAAGAGGTCATGTGTGGTAGTATATTGTCACATATCTGGTACCACCTCTGCATCTCAGCCAATCCAGATCTTACATTAGACACCTTGCTGGGGTCTTGTGGTGAATCAAGCTATCAACAGATCCACAGCTCACCATGATCATGAATGAGACAGTGCTGACTTGATGGCACTTGGCTATGGCTGACAGAATGTTCACTGTCATTTGCCATAGGCAAAAAGTAACAATGTCCCAAGATCAACTCAGTGATGCATGTGGGGTGAGTCCATCCCCACATAGCACAAATGTAGCTGACCAGACATGAAGGGCCATGATGACGACAGACCACAGCACTCCTCACTGCCTGCTCAACAACACCTATCAGCACCCAAAGCTATACATGGCAACTGTGTAACAAAATCCACACCAGCTCCAGACCCTGCTCCCTGCTGGTATCATTCACAATTCATTGATGCTGCATGCAAATGTTCGACGCTTTTGAGTACCCAAACTCCACAAGGGGGTCACAATAGGCACTCCAGTCCACTACATCTCACTGAGTCACCTCCAACCCACCAGAATATCAAACACACACGTGCCCACCTCAGTTGTTGCCCATGGATATCTATTGATATTGGACAGAGCATCAGATCAATATCTACTAATCAACATAGGCTTTGGTGTTAGCTTATTTCCACATTCCTCATCTCTGACTTTCAAGCCTACAACCACCTTCATGCTCCAGGCTGCCAACGACTCCAACAGTAGTGTCTACAGCACTATCATATGCACTATCCACCTGTCAGACACATTCCAATGTCCATGGACATTCCTGGTTACTGATATGGTAGAATCAGTCCTTAAAATCAACTTTTTGCAACATCACCAGCTCTCCCCTGATGTCTTATGTCATACAGTCCTCACTCATTCACCATGTCTCTGCCTCTTCCATGAGTCCATAGACAGCACCTGTTGCGTTCCCCCTTGATTGCACTATCTGTGGCACTGTCTATGAATGTGCCACACTTTGAGGATGTTCTCCACACACAAATATGGAATACTGCTTGCAATGTTAGACACAATCAGTTCATACAGGAACTAACAAACTTTGACATCGCACTGCTGCCACCGATGAGGCCCTAGCAGCAACACACAAGCATCTCTGCACACCAGGCAACAAACAGCTGGACACGGTCTTGTCTCCCTCGCTTGGGCTTGGCCCCACCCCCTCCCTCCAGCACACACCACACCAACACAGATGCTGCCAACTGCCAAGAGCCACCTCAAGGTCAGTCAACCACAGCATGCAGTATCTGTTAACAGTACTCCTGACCTGCCGCTTCAGGCACATGTGTGTGTGCCTGTACTGTTTGTGATGGAACCATGTATTGTACAATAACAATTGATGAACTGCCAGTTTGACATAAAACATGGCATTTAGGCCCAGCAGATCTGCAACTTGCCAAAGACACAGGCAACAAACTCCTTCAGCAGGAATTATTTGCTCTCCAGGTAGTCTCTGGGCTTTCAGGATCAAGCTCATTCCTGAGAAAAATGGCTCTACCATATTGTGCAGCGATTACAGGGTCCTCAGTTCTCAAACAGTGCCTTGAAGCTACCCCAACGTACTGACTTTAGGCACCCCCCATAGCTGCTACAATTTTCAGCATGACTGGTTGCAAGTGTGCCTACCTATAAATATGTATGCTGAAAATGCTGCACACATTGAAGGATGGTGGGATGGTCAGTAAAGAGGCAAAATCACAACTTCAACTGATGGAAGTCACCTTTCTTGGGCACACACTTAATGCCAGTGGCATCAAGCTGACAACTGAATGTACACTGCTGGCACAAGATCTTCCTCATCTGGAAACATACCATGATCTAAGATGATTCCTCAGGATCCTCAGCTTTTATCACTGACACCTTCCACAAGCACCTGGCTGACAGATCCCGCTAGCAAATACCTTGGAAAGGAAAGACAAACACAGGAAAAGAAAATTACTTTGGATACCAGAAATGATGGAACAATTCTGCCGTGCTAGAAATTGCCTGGTACAAACTGTTACATTGGCACTTACAACAGATGCAAGTGACGCTACAATTGGAGCAGTTCTTTAACAGATTGTTAATGGTGTGCCACAACCACTTTCTCCAAGAAACTCTCAGCCTCGCATTTGAAATAGTCAGCATTTGACCACAAGCTGCTCGCAGTTTACTTTGCTGTGTGTTATTTCAGTGAAGACACTGGAGTCCTAATGTATCAATATTTACAGTGCTTGGTCGATGCCATTCACAATCCATACACAACTGCCATCCCACGACGTTTCCTCCACTTGCATCCTAATGCCAGCAGACGGGGGATCTGACACATGCACGGTCCTGATAATATCATCGCTGATTATTTCTCAAATCTTTCTGCAAGAAAGCTGAAAATTGTAGCAGCTGTGGGGGGTGCCTAAAGTCAGTATGTCGGGGTAGCTTCAAGGCACTGTTTGAGAACTGAGGACCCTGTAATTGCTGCACAATATGGTAGAGCCATTTTTCTTAGGAATGAGCTTGATCCTGAAAGCCCAGAGACTATCTAGAGGGCAAATAATTCCTGCTGAAGGAGTTTGTTGCCCGTGTTTTTGGCAAGTTGCGGATCTGCTGGGCCTAAATGCCATGTTTTATGTCAAACTGGCAGTTCATCAATTGTTATTGTACAATACATGGTTCCATCACAAACAGTACAGGCACATGCATGTGTGCTGAAAATTGCTGTGGTTTACTGACCTTGAGGTGGCTCTTGGCAGCTGGCAGCATCTGTGTTGGTGTGGTGTGTGCTGGAGGGAGGGGGTAGGGGCCAAGCCCAAGCGAGGGAGACAGGACCGTGTCCAGCTGTTTGTTGCCTGGTGTGCAGAGATGCTTGTGTGTTGCTGCTAGGGCCTCATCGGTGGCAGCAGTGCGATGTCAAAGTTTGTTAGTTCCTGTATGAACTTATTGTGTCTATACGTTGCAAGCAGTATTGCATATATGTGTGTGGAGAACATCCTTAAAGTGTGGCACATTCATAGACAGTGCCACAGATAGTGCAATCAAGAGGGATGCAACAGGTGCTGTCTGTGGACTCATGGAAGAGACAACAATATTGTTTTTTTGGTTCACAATTACGCTTTTAGGCTTGGTCATGGTGAAGTTAATCTGCTTCGCAGATGCAATCATACTTTCGGAAAAAATACCTTAAAGAGAACAATATAGGAAATAGGGTGATAGGGTTATCTTGAATGGGCAGGAAAATTTTGGATGATCATACAATATCTTCCAGCTGCTTCAATAAACCTTTAATTGTAACAACTGGAAGACGGGAGCAGTGGAAGAATGAAGCACAGTACTGTTCAGGAGATTCAGCCTGGTTTGCTAAAGAGTCACAAACATACAGGGCACTGGGGATAGGATATATGAGTACACCCTGGACTAGAGAGAAATCTCTCGGGAAGCTGGCCAAAGCATCCCAGGTGGAAACTTTAGGGTCCCTTTTAAAAATTTTGAGGGTTTCCTGAAAGTTTTGGATAGTGTTTTGGAGACGCTAAACATTGGATGCAAAATTGTAAATGTCATCAAACTTGGACAACTAAATATCTGTACATTATTTGACAGCCAGGAAAGCAAACATTATGGGAATTACAGTCTATCCTAAGGAGTCAACTGCTTACTTGGGCATATGCCCACTTGGATATGTGATAATGCAACAGCTCAGTACATCATGTGATGACCAATTATGAAAATATTGTGTCCTTAAATGTTGTAAATCAACATATCTCTGGTCATTAAGGTCAGGCATTAGTGATAGAATACAATAAAGAATTGAAATAAAGCAAAAAATAGAAGCATAAGTGAATATTATAGGACCTCAGCATTATTATGCTAAGAAGAAATCTGAGACAATAATTTTGGGAATCAGAATGCAAAATGCTTTTAGAACTTTTAGCTTGGAACGCAGATATTACTACCCCACTAAAGAAAATAAATGTCTATAGAAGTTAGCCTTTGAAAACAAAACTAGTACTAGATAATAAAATTGAAAGGCTGAAAGGAAGAATGGAGAACATTTTTAGATTGCACAGACTGATCAATTCGGAGTCACGTAGAGAGTTCTACAAAAATGCAAATACCAGTATCACATAGGAGACTAAAAGCAGAACACATTAGCTAACAGATATGTCAACAAAAATAATCAGTGTTTGAAAATGTAATATGTATTGAAAAAAAAAAGTCTACTCACCAAGTGGCAGCAGAAGAAAACACAAAAGATGTGGAAATGCACAAGCCTTCAGAGTCAGTGGCTCTTCATCTGGCAAGAGGGCTGAAGGGAAAGAAAGAGGTATGAAGGAAAAGCATTGATGAGGTTTAGGGAATGGGAAGAATTACAAAAAAGTAGCGCAAAATCCCGGGTCATGGGAGTCTTACTGGATGAGAAGAGACTGGAACACTGATTGTTGATGCAAGTACTGGACAAGATTGGAAAATCTTATAACTTAAAGGTAGGAGATAGGTTAGCATGCAAGATACACATTACTGAAAAAACACCATGAAAAAGTCAATAAGAGTGGAAAGCTAAAATTGTGTTGTAGATGGTAGACACGTGGGGATGGTTACAATAGACATGTTGGAAAATAAAAATATAGAAAAATGAAAGGGAGCAAAGAAAATAAATTTTTACTGAAAGGACAGCTGAGACCACAGAAATTAAGGTAAATTTAGGCCAGTTGTGTGAGAAGAAACAATCACTCTTTGCAAACCCAGCTCCCACCTGCAGAGTTCTGAGAAACTGGTGTCAGAGGAGAAAATCCAGATGACACGTGTGGCGTCATGTTGTAGAGCCCGCTCTGCAAAAGGATATTGCATGTTGCCAGCATAAATCCTCTGTCTACGCCTGTCCATTGTAACTGATAATTTAGTGGTAGTCATACTTACATAATAGCTGGTACACAAAATGTGCCATTGCACAGGTGGCTTTCCCTTTGACAGTATATGTTTTGCAAGTTACAGGCCTAGTGCAGGTGGTGGTAGGAGGGTACACTGGGCAAGTCTTACAGTGGGACTGTCATGGGGATAGGAGTCTAGATTGCCTTAGGGTAGGGAAACAGGTGCAGAAGGAGCATAGGTTCTGTCCAGGATGATAGTACTGGTGACAAGAAGCGTATACTTAGATTTCTCTCTCTCTCTCTCTCTCTCTCTCTCTGTGTGTGTGTGTGTGTGTGTGTGTGTGTGTGTGTGTGTGTGTGTGTGTGTGTGTGTGTGTGTGAATAACTAGGACTGGGTGTGATTGCCTAGGAAATCTGCTTTTGAACTAGGCTTTTGGGATAATTATGTACAGTGAAAGCTGAGGTGAGAATGGTGTCACACTGCTGTAAAGAATCTGCATATGAGCGAATATGTTTTACCTCGAATGACAAGGGTGTGTGGGAGGAAACATTTGACATGAGAAGGATGGCAGCTGTATTTTGTTTTTAGGTTTAATGTCAACAAATGTGTCTTGCTGATCCTCACTGAGAATGAGGTCAACAACAAGGAAAGTGGCATGAGATTTGGAACATTTAACAAAGTAATAGAGAAGATCCTGCTGTAAAGTATAGTGGAGCACTGTAATACAAGTAATATCACAGATGACTTTGAACATGGCTTCAGAAGCGATCAGAGAGCCCTATCTGCAGCAATACAGTTTGTCCACAGTATCATAGAGAAAATAAATGAGTTCCCAAACAACGGGAGTGTTTTTATATTATCAAAATCTTTTCACAGAGTCCATCATGGTACACTCTTAAAAAAACTTGCAAAAAATGGTGTCAGAGGGAAGCTGATGGTTTTAACAAAATCAAACCTAAAGGATAGACAACAGTGTTCAGAGGTTGAGTATGAGAATGGAGAAGTTAACTGTAAAAAAATCGAAGATGAGAAATATAAATTTTGGTGTGCCATACTGCTCCGTAGTTCACTGCCCCTTGAACAGAAACCACTGTCTAGGAGCATTTTTAAAAAGGATTTTGAAATTGATGTATATGTAAATGTCCATACAATGAGGATCTCTCTCTCTCTCTCTCTCTCTCTCTCTCTCTCTCAGTGTGTGTGTGTGTGTGTGTGTGTGTGTGTGTGTGTGTGTGTGTGTGCGTGCGTGCGTGCGTGCGTGCGTGCGTGTGTGTTATGAGATGGACAGACAGAGGGGGTGGAGGAGACAGATGGAGAAAGTCAAGAGGAGTAGATGGACAGAGAGAGAAGGAGAAGGAAATGGACTGATTCAGGGGTGAGGGGAAGATGGACAGAGAGAGAGAGAGAGAGGTCGAAAGGAGATGGGCAAGAGAGGGTTGAGAAGGAGGTGGAGAGTGGGAGGAAAAAGGGGATGGACAGAGGGCAGGGTGAGGTGGAGCTGGACAAAGAGGAGGGAAGGAGGAGATGGAGAAAGTGAGAGGAGGAAGAGATGGACAGAGAGGGGGAGAAAGAGATGAACAGAGAGAGAGGGGAGGAGGGGAGGTGTAGTAAGCAGATAGAGGATATAGAGGGGTAATGGGCAGACGGAAAAGGAAGTGCAGTGGGTGTAAGATACCCCTACTGCAGCTGTGGATAAGGGTGAGAAAGGTATTATGTAAAAATGTTCTGAAATGCAGGAGTTCATAATGTACTATCCCATTGCAACAGAAGAAAACAGTGAAAAGAACCTTCACAAGTGAGTAAACTTGTCGAATTTTTTTCGGTCTTAACTCTTCAGACAGTTTCCATTGGGATGACTGGGCCTTTGTTTCGACTTCATACCCATATACCCATGTTTCATTACCTGTTATAACCTTCTTTAGAAATTCTGGCTCATTGTCAACTTCATTCAGCAGTTCCTGAGCAATGTCTATGTAACGTTGTTTTTGGTCAAAATTCAACAATTTCAGAAGAAAGTCATCAGCAATTGATGTGCTACGGTGTCCACTGCAGTCAGCGTCTCCACATCTCCTCCACCCTCTTTGAAACGTTCATTCCACTTGCAAAATCTTGTCTTAGTAGATTCACCAAAAGCCTCAGTCAACATTTTGAATCTTGTGCTGCACTTTTTCCCATTTTTCAAACAAAATTTAATTCAAATTCTTTGTTCCATCTTTCGGAAAGTGAAAATATGCCAAGCACTCAAAAGCAGTTATAACTTTTTCGACTGTCAACAATAAACTTTATATTCAAAATAGTTGAAAATACAAACATACAAGAGAAATGTCTACAAAAAATATAAAAAAATTTGAAAAACGGATGTATAAATCCGACAAAAATTTAAAAAATCCTGTTACTTTTTGATCATGCCTAGTACGCCAAAAGTATGAAGTGCATTTTGTGTATTATTTGTGCTGCTGAAAGTCTTAACCAGGTCACGAGAATGAGCCAGTTCATTTGTCACCATGTTTAGGGACCAAAGATCATGCTACATGGCTGAATACCACAGATAACTTTAAGATTCTGTCTGGGGTCACATAGTGTAAAACAGCAGTGAATCAGATATATAATCATGAAATATACATGAATGCATATCGCCCACAGACATATTTCAGAACTTTTCCTCTTTATGTAATATGGAAGCATAACTTCGGTGTATAAATAACATACACTGATAAGTAAAAACATCACGTCCTGCTTAAAGGTTGATCCATCTTCCAAGTAGAATACAGTAGCAATTCTGTATGATATGGATTTTACAGTCCTTGGTAAGTTTGTGGCACCAGATGTCTATGTGCAGGTCACACAATTGATAGTGTCCCAGTTATGTTGCATTAGTATCAGGTGAATTTGTTGGCCAAGACATCAATGCGAAGTCACTATCATGTGGGGTCAGCACACCGCTCTCCTGGTCGTTATGATGGTATTCTTGACCAAAGCCACTACTATTCGGTCGAGTAGCTCCTCAATTGGCATCATGAGGCTGAGTGCACCCAGAAAAATGGCAACAGCACATGGCAGCCTGGATGGTCACCCATCCAAGTGCCGACCACACCTGACAGCGTTTAAGTTCAGTGATCTCAAGGGAACCGTTGTATCCACTGCAGCAAGGCCATTGCCTGATGGCAAATAAGAGAGGTAATCAAAATACTGAAGCAGCCTGACAATATCAACAGGGTAGATGGCTACAGGCATTTAGCAGTCATGGTATGACAGACCAGATGTAATTGTAGGGCACAGTCTCACTGAACTCTGCTGCGACCAGCTAAACAAACAATGTTTGCACAACATGTGTCATCTCTCCACTACTAACAGCGGAAAAACATGGCCCATAGGAAACTATCACTGATTAGTATAAGACTACCAATTTCCAGCAAGCTACAGAAACTACAAATAACATGCCACATATCCCCTCCCTATTTTTTAACGCCCACCAATGTTATTTTAGACCAAATAATATTTAATAAAAATGACGTTGGTGGTCTAGTGATACTGTTACAAAAACGATATAGACAAGAGTCTGGTCCACAGTTAATCTGTATTTCCCTGAGGAATGCTGCTGTAACTAGGCTAAAATGTTGGTTTATTTCAGTGTTTTAAGTATTTTATAGCATGAAATGGCAATTGCTGCTTTTAATTTTTAACACAGCATTTATGTAACTTTACACAATCTAGTAACTGCTATCTATATACAGGTATATATTAGAATAGTATGAAATTTTATTTGTTTGTTTATTACTGCATTTACTTCACCTGCCAAGATTAAGGCCTTCAGGTACTTTCTTACGTCTAACCAAACTTCCTCAATGAGTAAACATTACAGTTTGTATGGTACATGAGCAATTTATAACTGCAATGATGATAGTGATGATGATGATGATGACGACGATGATGATGATAATAATTACCCCATGGAGGCCCGGGAAAAGAATAGGCCTCCGGTATGTTCTGCCAGTCATAAAAGGCGACGAAAAGAACAAACCATTAACAGGGCTAACCCCCCTTTTAGTGTGATTAGTTGGTCCAGGACAGAACTAATGAAGCCTCGGACAAGCGCTGTCATGGTCGGGGACGACGCTTGAACCCTATGCCCGTCCACTATGGTAACGATACTGCTAGCCACACGGAAAAAGATTTAAATCCAAATAGAGGTGTTTTGCAGGATATGCTTCCTGCAACCACTCTAGAAGGAAAACAAAGACAGAGGATGAGATGGTCAGATGAAGTTAACCGACATCTCATGTTCTGTTATTACCAAGCAACAAACTTAGGAACCAACACAACTGGATACAGATCACAAGTATACACAACATTTATTACCAGATACCCAGAATTAAAATTTTTAACAGAACAACGACTATCCACCATTACATCAATGCAATACAGATACATCCAAACGTATATATACAACTACAGAAATCTGTAATTATTGATGCATGTTCAATTACCCAAAAGTTCCTAAATGCAATGTAATCAATATAATGGAAGGAAACATTCCACATGGGAAAAATTATATATAAAAACAAAGATGAGGTGACTTACCGAACAAAAGCGCTGGCAGGTCGATAGACACACAAACAAACACAAACATACACACAAAATTCAAGCTTTCGCAACAAACTGTTGCCTCATCAGGAAAGAGGGAAGGAGAGGGGAAGACGAAAGGAAGTGGGTTTTAAGGGAGAGGGTAAGGAGTCATTCCAATCCCGGGAGCGGAAAGACTTACCTTAGGGGGAAAAAAGGACAGGTATACACTCGCACACACGCACATATCCATCCACACATACAGACACAAGCAGACATATTTAAAGACAAAGAGTTTGGGCAGAGATGTCAGTCGAGGCAGAAGTGTAGAGGCAAAGAAGTTGTTGAAAGACAGGTGAGGTATGAGTGGCGGCAACTTGAAATTAGCGGAGATTGAGGCCTGGCGGATGACGAGAAGAGAGGATATACTGAAGGGCAAGTTCCCATCTCCGGAGTTCGGATAGGTTGGTGTTGGTGGGAAGTATCCAGATAACCCGGACGGTGTAACACTGTGCCAAGATGTGCTGGCTGTGCACCAAGGCATGTTTAGCCACAGGGTGATCCTCATTACCAACAAACACTGTCTGCCTGTGTCCATTCATGCGAATGGACAGTTTGTTGCTGGTCATTCCCACATAGAATGCATCACAGTGTAGGCAGGTCAGTTGGTAAATCACGTGGGTGCTTTCACACGTGGCTCTGCCTCTGATCGTGTACACCTTCCGGGTTACAGGACTGGAGTAGGTGGTGGTGGGAGGGTGCATGGGACAGGTTTTGCATCGGGGGCGGTTACAAGGATAGGAGCCAGAGGGTAGGGAAGGTGGTTTGGGGATTTCATAGGGATGAACTAACAGGTTACGAAGGTTAGGTGGATGGCGGAAAGACACTCTTGGCGGAGTGGGGAGGATTTCATGAAGGATGGATCTCATTTCAGGGCAGGATTTGAGGAAGTCGTATCCCTGCTGGAGAGCCACATTCAGAGTCTGGTCCAGTCCCGGAAAGTATCCTGTCACAAGTGGGGCACTTTTGTGGTTCTTCTGTGGGGGATTCTGGGTTTGAGGGGACGAGGAAGTGGCTCTGGTTATTTGCTTCTGTACCAGGTCGGGAGGGTAGTTGCGGGATGCGAAAGCTGTTTTCAGGTTGTTGGTGTAATGATTCAGGGATTCCGGACTGGAGCAGATTCGTTTGCCACGAAGACCTAGGCTGTAGGGAAGGGACCGTTTGATGTGGAATGGGTGGCAGCTGTCATAATGGAGGTACTGTTGCTTGTTGGTGGGTTTGATGTGGACGGACGTGTGAAGTTGGCCATTGGACAGGTGGAGGTCAACGTCAAGGAAAGTGGCATGGGATTTGGAGTAGGACCAGGTGAAACTGATGGAACCAAAGGAGTTGAGGTTGGAGAGGAAATTCTGGAGTTCTTCTTCACTGTGAGTGCAGATCGTGAAGATGTCATCAATAAATCTGTGGTTTTGAGGAAGAGGAGGTGGGTCCCGCTGTGACAGAGGACGGAACTGTTCCAGGCAGGGTTCAATTTGGATGGTGTCTTGAGGAGTCGGATCATTAGGAGTAGGATTAGGATCATTTTTCTTCGTGGCAAAGTGATACTTCCAGCAGAGAGTACGAGTGTAGGACAGTAAATCTTTGACGAGGGCTGTTTGGTTGAATCTGGGAGTGGGGCTGAAGGTGAGACCTTTGGATAGGACAGAGGTTTCGGATTGGGAGAGAGGTTCACCCTCTCCAAACCTTCCAGGAATTTCTGACTTCCAGCCTTGCATCTCAATCCTTCTTAAAAAACCTTAATCCTACACCCAACATCACCACTGCTGAAGCCCAGGCTATCCGTGATCTGAAGGCTGACCGATCCATCGTCATTCTTCCGGCGGACAAGGGTTCCACGACCGTGGTACTTGATCGTCGGGAGTATGTGGCTGAGGGACTGCGTCAGCTTTCAGACAACACCACATACAAAGTTTGCCAAGGTAACCCCATTCCCGATGTCCAGGCGGAGCTTCAAGGAATCCTCAGAACCTTAGGCCCCCTGCAAAACCTTTCACCTGACTCCATCAACCTCCTGACCCCACCGACACCCCGCACCCCTACCTTCTACCTTCTTCCTAAAATCCACAAACCCAATCATCCCGGCCGCCCCATTGTAGCTGGTTACCAAGCCCCCACTGAACGTATCTCTGCCTACGTAGATCAACAGCTTCAACCCATTACATGCAGTCTCCCATCCTTCATCAAGGACACCAACCACTTCCTTGAACGCCTGGAATCCTTACCCAATCTGTTACCCCCAGAAACCATCCTTGTAACCATTGATGCCACGTCCTTATACACAAATATTCCGCACGTCCAGGGCCTCGCTGCGATGGAGCATTTCCTTTCACGCCGATCACCTGCCACCCTACCTAAAACCTCTTTCCTCATCACCTTAGCCAGCTTCATCCTGACCCACAACTTCTTCACTTTTGAGGGCCAGACATACCAACAATTAAAGGGAACAGCCATGGGCACCAGGATGGCCCCCTCGTACGCCAACCTATTCATGGGTCGCTTAGAGGAAGCCTTCTTGGTTACCCAAGTCTGCCAACCCAAAGTTTGGTACAGATTTATTGATGACATCTTCATGATCTGGACTCACAGTGAAGAAGAACTCCAGAATTTCCTCTCCAACCTCAACTCCTTTGATTCCATCAGTTTCACCTGGTCCTACTCCAAATCCCATGCCACTTTCCTTGACATTGACCTCCACCTGTCCAATGGCCAACTTCACACGTCCGTCCACATCAAACCCACCAACAAGCAACAGTACCTCCATTATGACAGCTGCCACCCATTCCACATCAAACGGTCCCTTCCCTACAGCCTAGGTCTTCGTGGCAAACGAATCTGCTCCAGTCCGGAATCCCTGAATCATTACACCAACAACCTGAAAACAGCTTTCGCATCCTGCAACTACCCTCCCGACCTGGTACAGAAGCAAATAACCAGAGCCACTTCCTCGTCCCCTCAAACCCAGAATCCCCCACAGAAGAACCACAAAAGTGCCCCACTTGTGACAGGATACTTTCCGGGACTGGACCAGACTCTGAATGTGGCTCTCCAGCAGGGATACGACTTCCTCAAATCCTGCCCTGAAATGAGATCCATCCTTCATGAAATCCTCCCCACTCCGCCAAGAGTGTCTTTCCGCCGTCCACCTAACCTTCGTAACCTGTTAGTTCATCCCTATGAAATCCCCAAACCACCTTCCCTACCCTCTGGCTCCTATCCTTGTAACCGCCCCTGATGCAAAACCTGTCCCATGCACCCTCCCACCACCACCTACTCCAGTCCTGTAACCCGGAAGGTGTACACGATCAGAGGCAGAGCCACGTGTGAAAGCACCCACGTGATTTACCAACTGACCTGCCTACACTGTGATGCATTCTATGTGGGAATGACCAGCAACAAACTGTCCATTCGCATGAATGGACACAGGCAGACAGTGTTTGTTGGTAATGAGGATCACCCTGTGGCTAAACATGCCTTGGTGCACAGCCAGCACATCTTGGCACAGTGTTACACCGTCCGGGTTATCTGGATACTTCCCACCAACACCAACCTATCCGAACTCCGGAGATGGGAACTTGCCCTTCAGTATATCCTCTCTTCTCGTCATCCGCCAGGCCTCAATCTCCGCTAATTTCAAGTTGCCGCCACTCATACCTCACCTGTCTTTCAACAACTTCTTTGCCTCTACACTTCTGCCTCGACTGACATCTCTGCCCAAACTCTTTGTCTTTAAATATGTCTGCTTGTGTCTGTATGTGTGGATGGATATGTGCGTGTGTGCGAGTGTATACCTGTCCTTTTTTCCTCCTAAGGTAAGTCTTTCCCCTCCCGGGATTGGAATGACTCCTTACCCTCTCCCTTAAAACCCACTTCCTTTCGTCTTCCCCTCTCCTTCCCTCTTTCCTGATGAGGCAACAGTTTGTTGCGAAAGCTTGAATTTTGTGTGTATGTTTGTGTTTGTTTGTGTGTCTATCGACCTGCCAGCGCTTTTGTTCGGTAAGTCACCTCATCTTTGTTTTTATATATAAATGCAATGTAACATATACCACACAGTTAAAAGGAAGTCACGCTTGATCAAAGTCCACGTCACTTTCCATTTTTAACCAGACATAACGTCTGAGAAAGGAAAGAAATAATAATAATAATAATAATAATAATATATACATACTAATGAATATTCAGGATTTAAGAAATATTGGTATAGGCTTATTATTATTAACATTAAGCAATTTTCTCATTACATTCTTGTCAAATGTGATCAGTGACATCTGACAGAAACATACAACAGAAATGTATGACAACAGAAGGAATCAGTGTGGAAAACTTGACCAGTCAGAGGAAGAATGAGAAATTGTGGGTTAAGTTAACAATTGACATGGTATGAATCAAATAGAAATAGAATGGGATGAGAAAAGCATAGATAGGATACAGTGTGACACAGATATTGGTTTTCTATTGGACAGAAAGAAAACAGCAGAGAAATGCTATACCAATCATAAAAAGTTAAGTTTTAATCTTGTCTTGAATGCAGAGTGGTTTTGGATAAGACAAAAATTAGAGGAGAATTTGTTCCATAGTCATAAGGCTGAAGTGTGGAAGGAGATGGAGAAAGACACAGTGTTATGCAAAGGCATTGCCAGTGTTGGAGAGACTGTTTCACAAAACTGTGCACTGATCAATTTTCAGTGTGATGTGAGAAAGGCCCGTGACTTCTTAGCATTTAGTTAAGACTCAGGCTTTTTTTCAATAGGGAAATTCAACAAAGATTGTCATTCACACCTAATGTGGCATCAGCAATGTTTTAATGGCTGGCACCTACGTAGAACTGGATATCATCAGCATATAAGTTTGAGTTACAAGATCTCCAAGTGTAAATAATCTAATAAAGTGCAGAAATAGTAGCTAACAAGGTATTCTATTTCATCATTTTTCGACTTTTGTGTATTTCCAATTTCTTACCTTTTAGCTGTCAGAAACATTTTATATACTTTTACACCAGAGCATAAAATTTCATTCTGAACCCTACAGAGGGATACATTCTGAAACAAATTTTTAATCTTAGTATTATGGCTGTGAATTGCAGAATTCATCTTAAATTCACTTTCATTACTAACTATAAATATCATTATGCAGTATATATATTGGCACACAAGTGAAGAATTGTGAGATACTTAAACAGGCTTTTGCAAGATGTTCAGCTATTAGCCTTCATCAATATCCTTATTGCAAAGTTCTGCAGAATAAATACTTTTTTCATCTTAGCTGCATTGGCTCAGAAGATTATGCCATAGGACAGTACTGAGTGAAAATATGCCAGCAATCCTCTCTGCAGCCAACACAATGAGAGAGATTTATAAGTACAAAGCAGGCCAGGCTGAGCTTTTTGTGTAACTTATCAATGTGCTCAGATACCTAAATTTATTACACATCTGGATGCCTAGGAACTTCACACATGGAGTGTCGAACAAAGTATGCCCATTAATCTCTACATCTATACCTGTAATAAAAACAATACATTAAAATGATCGATTGCGACTCACCAAATAGAGGAGGCACTTAATGGCAGACATGCACATTGAAAAACAGATTACTGGATATTATAAGCTATTGGAATAAGTCTTTCATCATAATGTAATTGGATTGATAAAAAAAAATCTACTCACCAAGCAGCAGCAGGAGAAAAAACATATAAAGGTACTGAATTTAAAGGTACTGAAATTTGCAAGCTTTCAGAACCAGTGGCAGAGACGTTGAAAGGGAAGGAGGAGGGGAGTGGCAGCTGTAATGTAAACGCTGTTTGGCCTTTAACATTGGCAGAGGTTGTATACTGGCAACACACAATATCCTGCTGCAGAGCATGTTTTACAATGCGAAAGTCGTGACCTCAGTACCTGTTTGACCACACATGCCATCTGGATTTTTTTCCCCAGACAACAATTTCTCAGAACTCCAAAAATGAAATATAGAATTATAACATGTCCTCAGTTCTCACCATCCACCTGGCCTTAATTTGAATTAATTTATTTGGTCACAGCATTTCTTCTCAATAACTATTCCTTTCTTTGCTCCCTTTTAGTTTTGTATATCTCTTATTTTCTGGTCTGGCTATTCCATCCTCCCCCCAACTCTTTCTCATACAATGCACTTAGATTTCCATTCTTTTTAATTTGTGCTCAGTATTTTGTCAATAATCTCTGTCTTGGGCCTTACCATACCTTCCAACTTCAAGCTCTTAGGTTTTCAAGTGTCATCCAGTGCAGTCCCCAAGAATCAGTCTTTCCTTCTCTTCCCAACCAGTATTCTCCCCTACCCTGGGTTCTGGGCAACTTTTCTGAACTCTCCACATTCCCTAAACTTCAACAGTCCTTTTACTTCACCCCTCTTCTTTTCCCTTCAGCTATACTGCCAGAAGGAGGAGCCACTGGCTCTGAAAGCTTGAAATTTCAATACCTTTATATATTTCCTACTGCCACCACTTGGTGAGCAGATTTTTTTCTATCCAATTACACAATATTTCAAAAACTGATTATTTTCGTTGATATATGTCACACATGCATAACTCAAACCTGTAAGTAATTTTTATTTGTTATTTGTATTATGAGTTTTTGCAACATTAAGGATAAGCCATTTGCTGTGAACCAGCTGTAATCTTGTTTCATAATTTCCTAGATTACACCTTTCATGGGTATGTTTGGGTACTTTATCAATATGCTTGTGTCATCAGTAAACATTATAGTTGTTGAAGCGGCCCCCTATGTACCAGGTATATCATTTATGTAGACCAAGGACAGGAGTGGGCCAAGTAAAGAACCTTGTTGCATACCATATTTAGTACTTCTCAATTCTGATTTAACCTTATGTTATAATTTGTTAATGTGTCCCTCTGTTTTCCATTGTTAAGATAGGACTCCATCCAACTCAGATCTTGGAGCTGCTATTTCTCATTCAGGTGGCTCCCCAGTTGGCAGCATGAGGCTGAGTGCCCCCTGTTCCATCCTCCCAGCAGGAAAAATTCCCAGCAGTACCAAGAATTGAACCTGGGTTGTCCACAAAGCTGTCAGACATGCTGGCCACTTAGCTATGGAGGTGAACTAGCAGAATCCTATGATCTACACAATCAGTAAAGGATTTGGCAAGACCATGGATGATTTTTCTTATTTAGTTTAATCAGAACTGAGATTAAAATGTGTATTTATTTCCCAGTAGAGTAGCTTTTATTGAAACCAAAGTGATTTGTTAGAAGATTAACAGATTTTTGAGAGCATGGGAATAGACATCATGATGCATCGATTAGTTATAAAAAATAAACCAAGGGTAGTGCTTAGAGGTCCACACAACAATTTAGTACTTTGGCCAAGCTACCATCATAGCCAGAAACATTACTGTTTTTAGTGAGCTAATAATCTCCTTTACTTATGGTTTGCCAAAACTGATATCTGGTGGCATACTATAAAATCTCTGTGTTATGTGTAGTTTATATGCTTTTGATGGATCACTTCTTGTCCACAGTGTTTTCAGCTACTGTTAGAAATAATTCATTGAATTTAGTGGACAGTGATTGAATTTCATATTATCTGTCTCACTGCTATTGTCATCTGGGAGTTCAGTATAATTTGTCTTGTTGAGTTCATGCATTTCAAAGCTAATAATGCTCCAAACTGTCTTTGTTCTTGGTATTTTTGCCTTTTAGATAACACTATGAAGAATTTTTCAATACTGCTTATAATGCATTTTCATGGCTCGATCAGAGCTAGTTCTCTGCATTAAATAAAGCTCTCTCTTCCTAGCACCATATATTTTGATTTTAGGTACTAACCATCCTATCTCTAGGCTTCGACAGTAATTTTTCCTTACCCCTTCTAAAGGAAAGCTGGATTCATAATGTTGTAGGAATATTTTTGGAAAGAATTAAATTTCTTACGTTCTTGGTCAAATTCTTCCCATTGTTCATTCTGTAAATTCTCTTTTAATGTGGTAACTGAGTCAGCTTTTATGATTTTGTGAGATTTTGCTTTTCCCTAGATGGGTAATCCAGTTTGGGGATGCTTTATTGCTTCCATTTGCCAATCTTGGTCATATAAGTAATTTATTACATGGATTTAGAAATAAACAATCACTCACTGTTACATTACGTCCAAATGTTGATGGAAATATTGGTGTGGGATCAAACCAAATCTGAACATCAGTAACTCTAGATGCCCTCCATCAGAACTATCCAAGATCACATTGTCACCACATGAGCTTAGGCAGATGGGCTTGACACCATAAAGCAGTTCGCTTACAACAGTGCACTGACACAGCATTGTGCCACAGTGTTAACTTAGCATCACTGTCCACCTGCTGGACAGTGGTTGCTTGATTACCAAAGGTGTCATTGCTTTTGCACATGGTATACATGACTGCTGCAACTACACAATCGCAACAAACTCATTTTTATGTGAACTGGCCATCCATAGAAGCAGTGACTCACTGAGTCATCAATTGTCACAGTGTTTGCCTCCGCCATAAGGTCACACTGTCCTACCATCATCCTAACAGGACTGCCTACCAAGGGGATCCAGCTGCTGCCCCATTGATCAAGAGCTTAACTGAGGCCCTCCAAGCCACCATGCTACTGTGCTGGAATGCTCACCAGTGCCACGTGCTGCCGGCCACCTTTCCAGTGTTTGCTCCTTGGACATCTGTGCCCATCAGTTGCCATGGCTAGGTGGGTCTCAGTGTCCAGCACTCAACAGGCAGTGACAGCCTGCCACATCAACCCTGAGTTTGCTCGCCCATGGCCGGGACTGCTGACTTTGAAAGGCCATGCCCCACCATGCCCACACTGAACACAGCATCGGCTGGTGTCCTACTACAATACTTCAATATTATATGGACCTTTGATTGAGGTCCACCTTAGAGTCACTGCCAGATAAGGACTTGAGATTGTAATAAATTGATAAAGAGAGTCTCCAACAACTGAGTGGCTCTGACTAACCTCTATCCACCATCCTCCATTGTGGGTCCCTTGGATCTGTTGTTCCTGGGTCAGATATACATTACGTTGCGGTACAGGGGGAAGGGCCCAAAGGATAAACCAATGATGCCAGTTGTGTGTACATAAAGCAACATACAAAGTCATATGGCCCAGTGCACCAAATCATGTGGTGGGATATGGTGGTAAACAGGGTATTACATTAGGCAGTGCAGGGAGAATGTGTTGTTGAGATGACGAAAGCTATGAGTATCAGGGAAGTTTCAACCAATATATTGTCAAAAGCATGATCATATGGGGTATCAAGTGAAATTTGTGAGTGTATTGAGAACCTTTTGATAGTGAGGACACAGCATGTTATCTTGGATGGAGAGTCATTTTAAGATTTAGAAGTAACTTTCGGTGTGCCCCAGGGAAGTGGGAAGTGGGTTGGGACCCTCACTGTTCATTTTGAATATCAGTGACCTTGCAGACATTAACAGTAACTTCAGACTTTTTGCAGGTATGCAATTATTTGTAATGAAGTACTGTCAGAAAAAAAGCTGCATAAATATTCTGTCAGATCTTGACAAGATTTCAAAGTGGTGCAAAGATTGGCAATTTCCTTTAAGTGTTCAAAAATGTAAAATTGTGCATTCCACAAAACAAAAAATGTAGTGTGCTGTGTCTGTAATACCAATGATTCACTGTTGGTATCAGGCATCTCATACAAATGTCAGGGTGTTAAACTTTGTAGGGATATGAAATGGAATGATCACAGAGGCTCAGTTGTGGGTAAAACAGGTTGCAGACTTTAGTTTATTGGTAGAATACAGGGGAAGTGCAACCAGTCTACAAAGAAGACTGATTACAAATCACTCATATGACCAGTTCTAGAATATTGTGCAAGTGTTTGGGACCTGTACCAAATAGGATCAACAGGAGATGTTGAATGTATAGAGAGAAAGGTGGCACAAATGATCCTAGGTTTGTTTGATCCTTGGGAGAGTGTCACAGAGCTGCTGAAGAAACTAAACTGGCAGACTCTTGAGGACAGACATATACTATCTTGAGAAAGTCTACTAACAAAGTTTCAAGAACCCATTTTAAATGATGATAACCCCCTATGTAACACTCACAGAGGGATTGTGAGGATAAGATTAGAATAATTACAGCACGCACATAGGTATTACAACTATCATTTTTCCCATGCTCCATACATGAATGACAAACCTAATAACCGGTACAATGGGATGTACTCTCTGGTGGTTTGCACTTCATGGTGGTTTTCAGAGTATACATGTAAATGTTAACGTAGGTAATGCATAATTGTAGGCATAGTTTGTTGTAAATATTGATATGTGAATTATGAGTTATGTTAATTATGAGTTAGATCTCAAAGATCTACATTAGAAGATATATGATTCGACGACCATAGAATGTCTGAGTCATGTGTGGAATCTTCCTCTTACTTTCTGTTTATGTGCCACACTCCTGCTTATTCCATTTTCTAGTGAGGTAGTTGTAAACCATGGTACAGCATAAATGAAGTAAATCATAGATCAGTGTTGCACCAGTATTTACATTTTGGGTTTTGTCTTTACATTGTGTGACACTGGCTTAAAGCAGCATAGCAAACCACTGACATACCATGAATGTGATGTGGATCATTGACTGTGACATCATTGTCCCTCAAAGTTCAGTGGGGATCACAGCAGAAAATCTGCCTAAATAACAGTCCAACCCAGTGTATAGCATAATGGGAGATCATATCAGGTATAAGAGAAAGTGTAAGCTGTACTAAGGGATATAGGTTGTAGCTGGAAAAGCACATGTGGTTAAGTATGAGTAAATAAGTCAGTGTTATCGCAGAGCTCATGTAGCACAACACACTGGTTGGGTCCATTGGGGAAGAGAGATGAATTTCAGTGCTTAAGTGGTAATTCTCTGATCATTATGCTCAGAAATGTGACTGTAGTTACTATTATAGATTTATTTTTGTAAACAATTTATGCTAAACTCTTCCTTCCAAACACGTGTACTTATTTTTCACAATGTAGCTCCAAGGCTGGATAGTTCATTAGGATAGTGTGCCATGTGAAGGATAGCATAATTAGGTCGAAGACAAAAAGTGATTCATTGTATAGAGTTGAGGAAGATAATTCACAGAAAAGGGTGGCTGTGAAGGTTTGTTAGTAGAAGGATGCCTTCCAAATTCCCACACACCTATTCCATAATATGGTTTGAAAGAGCAGCCAAACAGAGTGTATAAGAGTTATGGATCCCTCAGTGAGACAACTTAAAGAGTGGTGCAGGGAGCAGCAAATGAAGTATGAGGGAAGTCAAATGTTTGTGGCATAAGTGTGACGATACATCCTGGGTATATGTTCTTAGAATTAGTGCTGGTTTTCAGGGACTGCCAGTGACTGCAACCATGTAAACCATAGAGAGATTCCAAATGTGTCTGGGTATCTGTTGCTGCTGTTTAAGTGTTACAGACTGACATGTAAAGATGTGAGCCAAAGACTAATCATATGTGTCCGCAATGAACAGTAGAGAACTAACTAGTGCCAGATGCAGCAACAGGAAGAATTTGGTGGGCTGAATTGATCAAAGAGGGGAAGAATGTAATGACAAGCCAGGCAGAAGGGCTTGATGAAGTAAAGTGGGTCACTTACAGAAATATGCAGACCCAGTGTTGCGCAACAGCATTTTTCCAGCTGATGCCATCTGCTTACCGGTCCGTACCTGGATGATTACCAAAACCAGGCAGACTTTGATACATGGCATACACGACTTCTGCAGCCATGGACCTTAAAAAACATGTTTCAAGACAAATAAATATTGACTGTCCAACCAGGCTGGGCATATGTTGAAGCAGAAACTGATTGGCTCATTAACTGTCATTGTGTCAGCCCCCACCATGAGATCACTGCTGTTCTGCTGTCATCCTGGGAGGACCAGCTACTGCCTGATGGCCCAAGAGACAAACTGATGCCTCCAAACCACTGAACCACTGGGGTACTTCACCAGCACCAGTAGCCAGCTGCCAGTCCAGGGTTTGCTCCTTGGACATCTGCGCCCATCATTTGCTATGGGCATCCGGATTCTAAATTCCACACTAACCCCATACAATGACAGTCTGCCACATCAGCACCTAATGTTGCTCATCATTACTCAGGGTCGTGGACTGCACAAGTTCACACCTCACCAGGTCCGCACTGAGCATAGAAGTGGCCAGAGCCCTAATTCAATTCTTCACTACCATGTTTCAAGAGCCACCTTTCACTCATTGCCAGATGAAGGCTTGAGCTTATAATAAATTGATAAAGGGATTCTGCTACATTTGAGTGGGTTCTGACTAACCCCAATCCACCATCCTCTGCCAGAGCATACCCATACCCTCTACAAAATCAATACCAAAATGTCCTCATACAATCACATTCCATCTATTTCTCCCTAGACTGGATAATATGGCTTTCATGGCTGATGTTTACTTCAGTTACAATTTCTGAACTGAGAGACTATATTCGATATATAAATTACCAACATTGTTCCCATCTGCAGGAGACATCTTCAGAGACAAATTGATAACTGCATCAATAGCTCAATTGGGTCCAAAATTATAAATGCGTATGAGCTGTATAGAGAATGGATGGTGACTTTGCGCCAAGATAATAATGACTGATTACTTTTAATTGAGAATGGTGTCTTTGGCCAGAGATAATCATGCATTTGGCATCACATGACAAATAATGGTACTGTGTATACAGCTCATAATGCGCCTATAAATTGGGATCCCCTTGAGATTTCAATGTAGTTGCCAATTTCTCTCTGGTGTTGTTAAATATCATTTGGAAAAGATGAGACTGCATCAGCTGTAAGTCTTTTGTTTATAGGCACAACTGAATCACAGTATTTTAGCTGCATCATCAGTTGCAATAAAAGTAAGTCATGTGTTCTGATCGAGAAAAGAGAGTGGGATGATCCAGCACTAATAGTGAGCAACCTTTGCTAAGTAGCAGATCTCAGACATAAAATAATTAGATTTTTCAATGTCCTGTGTTGATATGAGAATCTCGTCTTTCTTGTACAAGCTTCTTAGGTTCTGGTGGACAAGTCCAAACGTATTATGATTTTTACCGTTTGTGCTGTCCAAACTGCCATTTTTTGTTTTTCTGCTGATTGTTACAACGCTGTCTATAGTCGTTCAACAGCTCTACTTTCTGGAAACATTTACACTAAAAAGGCTATTGGAACTATTCAAAATCACATGGATTGAACACATGGTGCTCTTGTTACACTGGATGTTCTGGAAATCAGTTGTGTAAGTTTAGCAGAAACATTCAGATGTAACTTATATCATGGTATGTAGGGTGTGACCAAATGAAGAGTGATGCATCAGCCACCCATGAGTGATTGCTCTATTCTGTAGAGTGACCTCTGAGGCTCTACACTTACATTTTCAACAGAACACTTCATCCAGATGCTGTTATATTTCCCAAAGAGTTGCATAATCTTCACTTTTGAGTGGGATTTATTCCCATCAAGGTGTATGATGAGATTTTCACTCTGCAGCCAACTGTGCACTGATATGAAACTTACTGGCAGATTAAAACTGTGTGCCGGACCGAGAATCGAACTCGGGACTTTGTCTTTCGCGGGCAAGTGCTCTACCAACTGAGCTACCCAAACACGAAGTAAAGCTGTGAGGACGGGGCATGTGTCGTGCTTGGCTACACATTCTTGTAAAATTATATAAGGAATGTGGTGCAAGCCAAATAAGGGGAGTTGTTAGCATGCTTCTGTGATGTAACTCCATACAACCTGAATGTATAAAATTTAATTTTTTGATTGTATGAAACAGTTTAGTTAATATTCAGTATCAACTATGTTATTTCAAAGCTTGAGTGCTGTTGAAGCTCCAGGCAACAAGATTTTAAAATATGGACTTGGTTCAATGCACAGTTAGCCCCCAACATCAAATGAACAACAGCTTAAAAGATAAGTGAAATGAATTCACAAGTTACGTTTCAATCCTTTTGTCAGCTCTTTCAGTCTTTCCTTCTCATCCCATCCAGTAAGAAATGCCTGATCCAGGGTTCTGGACATATTTTCCATAGCTCTCCCCACATCCTAAACCTCACCACTCCTTTTCCTTCATCCCTCTTCCTTCCCCTCAAACCTTCTCCCAGAATTAGGAGCCACTGGCTCCAAAAGCGTGCACTTTTCCTTAACTTTTATATGTGTTTTCTCTTGCCACTGCATTTATCCATCCAATTCTGCTATAGTTTCAAAAACCAATTATTTTCATTGATATGTTAGCCCCTGCATGATCTGGCATGTTTGACCACAGTTCACTTATCTAGCTTATTCTTAAACTTGCTGCTCCCAGCTTCAGGTCTCAGCTGTTTGAGCCTTAGATAAAAGACAGAGGATTCAAAGGAAGATTAGAATTTAATGTCCCATCTATAATCTGTTTATTAGAGACAGAGCATGAGCTTGGGGGTGGACATGGATGGGAAAGGAAATCAGCTGTTCCTTATCGAAAGAACAATCCCAGCATTCCTCTCAACTTATTAAGGAAGCCTCTTGAAACTTAAATCTGTCTGCAAATACAATTTTTGAACTACTGCACTGTCTTACCCAGTTTTGAGAAATAGGAACGAAAGAGGAGTGAGGAGGAAAAGATAGCGTCTACAGGAAGATAACAGAGTTAGCAAAGCAAAGTATGTCATGTATTGTAATTAGTCATGATTGGCAAAAAAGACAAATATGTAAAAATTTTCTGCACATGAGACCAGATTTGAAGGAAAATCTCTCAAACCAACAAAATTTGATGAAGATTTTGAACATTGTGCTTATTAACACACCATTCTAAAAGAGCAGCCTGTAAAATTGTCAAAGAAGAATTGTTAGAATATGAATATTATCATTAACTGTCAAAACACATATACCAGAAGAACAGGTGGTACAAAAATGCCATCAAAACAAAAAATTATCATCATGGAAGTGGTGGCATTTTTCAAGAGGAGAACATCAGTACTGGTCACAAGATAGCATAACCTGTAAATGAGAAGTATTGAAGCAAGAAATTTGACAATAAATGAGGATGGTAAGTTGGAAATAAGAAAAAAAAGCATTTTAAGAAAGATGAAAGTATAAACAAGGGAAATAATAAATATGCTGAGATCAAATAAGAGAAAATATTGTGTGTAGCTAAAAGAAAATAAAGGGAGTAATACTGCACCTAGAGTATTTCATAATGTCAAGACAAGGAGTCAATGAATATTAATAGTGTAGTACGCACCTTTGTAGCAAAAGTATTCTCATCATCTGTATTATACTTCTCACTTTGTGGCAAGGCAAATTTATCAAGTGGAAGTGAAATTTCTAATGGTAGAGCACCATTTATCCACTGAAGAACCAACAACAGGAACATAGTTTTCAATAGTCCAACCTAAGTGAAGAACAACTATATTTTAACAAGTAAATCAAATAAGGATTTCAGTGTTTATTTAACTTACAAATGAAATAGGATTGAAATTTCAAAAATTGGTACAGTGGAATAATTTCTGTTTCTCATCATGCTGTGATAAATTAAAGGAATCTTAAGAATTTAAAGTTTCCACTCTCCTCAACCTATGGTTTCACTCTTTAGTTCAAAATGTAATAAAAGTTACTTAGGAATGAATTCCACAAAAATCTGTCTTAAAAAAGTTGTAACAGTGAATGCTAGAGGAATAAAACTTGTGATTTTAACATGTAAGTAGGCCTAATGCAAATTAAGCAATATTTTGTGTGATATTAAATGTATATAACAGAAGTGCCAGTTCAGTAGTAGGAAAGGTGTGTAATTTTCCCATAGGTATGGGATATAAACACTAAAATATCTTGTGCATAAAACAAATTTCATGACTGACAGACCCCTTTGCTAGTAATTTTTGTATCATTTGTTGAAAATATCACAGTGATACATACTCCACAAGTACCCAAGAGAATAACTGTAACCAAATAAAAAACTGCAAGCTGTTTCGGAGATAGATAATAAATAGTATTCAGCTGAATACCACAGAAGTACAGATCATAAAGCAACTTAACACGGTAAGAAAAAGGATTTGGAAATCGAGATCATTTTAAATAGTTCAGCAATATCCACAATGAGATCATTTTGCCCTGCAAATGAGAATAAAAATGGAATGGCACATCAGTTTTAAAAGTCACATGCAGAGAGGTAAGTAGTAGTAGTAGTAGTAGTAGTAGTAGTAGTAGTAGTAGTGCCTTTATTCATCCATAGATCTCTTTCTACTAGGATATAGGACATGTCAAAGTATTTACAAGTTTAGATCAATTTAAAATAAGATAATTCGTATACACATACATTTACAGGCCTCTAGTTAGAGACAATCATTAGATTTACTCCTGGTATACAATACTTTTTCTTACAAATAACTTATTAAATAATGCAATGCTCCACTGTTCACTCATATCTCACTATCAGTCACTGCACACACACTACACACACACACACACACACACACACACACAAAAACCAGTGATCTCTGGGCCATTTTCTGTACCACAACTTCCCATTTGCTATCCTGAAAAACTGAATCAGCGTCCCTCTATAAAGAGTGAGATGTTGAGCTCAGAAAGAGGAAGAGGTGTTAGTGTTGTGCTATGCATAGCTTGGGGGTAAGTATTTATAGAAAAGGAAGAAAGAAGGGAAAAAAACATAGTGTGAGGTGTTATGTGGAATGTTGAATGTTTTATAATCATTACTATTATTTATGTGTATAACATTTTTTTACCAAACCCCTACTCTCTTTTATCTAAGTAATCCTTCAATGTATAAAATGTATTGCATAACAGGTACTTTTTAGCTGCCTTTTTAAATAAGTGTATTTTTGCAATTTCTTTAATCTCTTTTGGTAATTTATTGTACAGTTTTATTCGGTGGTAGAAAATGGTGTTTGGAGTTTTATGTTTATCTTTTCTTGATAATTGTAAGTTGAGTCTAGCTCTTGTTCCATGGTCATGGAGAGAGCTGTTTGTGCAGTAATTACTAATGTTATTTTTGATGTGTACACCTGACTGGTAAATGTATTCACATGGTGCAGTTAAAATCCCCAGTGTTCTGAAAAGATCTTTACAATAAGCTCGACTACTATTTCTGGTTATTATTCTTAGGGCTCTTTTCTGGATTTTGAAAATTGTGTTCATATTCTGTGCATTTGTTCCCCAAAACAGAATACCGTAGCTAAGAATTGAGTGTTCACATGAATAGTATGTAATTCAGAAACTAGAGGCAAGAGCAGTGTAAAGAGCACCATGAAATGAAATCTGCTAATTCCAAATGTTTTTATTGTAGTTACAATAATAGAATATTATCTTAGTAGCTGCAACTTTTTCCTCATCTATTCTCTATTTCCTTAGTATGAGATAAGTGATCAAAAGAAAGGTAGCAAACAATGTTAGAGGTCTTTAAAATGTTTTTAGTATCAAAATCATAAGAGATGTAGTGGCAGCTCAGTTAAAGAAGCAGTGAGGCAAGGAAACACTCATGGACAGTTAGTTATGGAAGAATCTTCCTTAACCTATACCACACAATCACACACAGTTTTCATAAATATTTAACACAAGTATAAAATTCAGGAAGAACTTTTCCACCCTGATAAAACCATTGGCTATACCATTTCAGCTTAATGCAAATTAATAAGAAATATATGCAAAGTAATTTGAAAACATGCTTATTAGAAATTTTTTTACTACATTTCTTATATATGGTATGAAGTGGACTGCCTAAAACAAGATAACATACCTGAAACCAGTTTAATGTATCGTCAGGAACTGAAATTGCAGCTCCTTCAAAGTCACTAAAAGTTGTTTCAGCTATTTGAACATGAAAACAGATCAATGAGACAATAAGTATTTTCACAAATAATGAAAACTGCATGTTGCTTGCTGATTGTATCTGAAAAAATAAATCTCATTATACTTTCCAAGTATTAGAATGAACATTAATATAGAAACCTTGTTCACATTTCTTCATTGCAGACAGCTTTCCTGCAATTATTTCAATTCATTTATAATGCTTACCTTACCACCAGCAGCTGTAGGCAATGGGTAGTTGTTGAAGGCCTTTCTCGTTTGTACACTGGGCCCTCATTCTGTCAGTAGCTGAGTACTAAATGCAACATAACTGTATGTAAGGAGTGACAGCTGTTAAATATTCATGGCAGGTATTCCAGTGGTGTTTACAAGACATCTCAGTCAGAAATGTGACAAGAATGTTAATGTTCTCAGTGCATAAGCATTTAGTTTGATGTTATGGACAATTAGGCTTTCTAATATTGTAATAAAAATAATAATAATAATAATAATAATATCAGATATGTTACATGTAGCTGTTTAATTGATTGATAAAATGTTAATAGAATTGGCAGTAACTGGTCCTAAAGTTTTCAGACGTTCAGTTTAATGTACTTTTAATTTTTAGTTTTTCTCAACCTTCTTTGACAAATACAGTTCTCCATGTTTCCCACATTTAACTACTTAATAACCATTATTACAACAATTATAATGACATTATAACAAGAACAGGAGAAATAATAGCAATAGTAATAATGTTAATAAGAAAAACAATAATTTGAATAACTTTGGTAATTTCAAAATTGTCAGCAGCTGTGACAAGAAAAATAGTGACATAGCAAATATAGTGAACATGAAAAAAGGTTGTTCCAGTACAGGGATTCCTGTATAAGGAACAGGGGAGAAGTTTGATAGACTTTTGAAACCCCATCTGCTGAACAAATTATACATTCATTTGAGACTTGACACCCTGGGTGCAGTACTTGAGCTCACAATTGGATTGGAAATAATGTCTATGGCTCAAAAATAACTTCATTGGGTGCAAAATTTCATAAATTTATTTGCAGAGCTTGTTAGCTGGAGCATTAAATTAATATAAGTAGTTGAAGTCAATAAAATTGGCAACACTAGATGATACTAGTTTATAGTTTCAAATTAAAATGTTTATTTTTATAAAATCCAACTACTTTTTTTTAGCTAAAAGCTGTTGAGATAGCAACACAAAGTGGCAGCATATGTACACAGTACTTTATCAAATTCACTAATTAAAGTACAAAGTTTATTTTATAAACCTATCACTCCTTCTTCATGATATCAGATATAAACTACAGAGTCCACATGATCTACATGAGTTTGATCAAGGACAGATCATGATGGCCCAGAGGCTTGGACCAAGCATTTTAGAAACTGCATGACTTTACAGGTGTTTGAGGAGTGCTGTGGTGAATGTCTTCAACATGTGGCGAAACCAAGGGGAAACCACATCTAGACATTGTGGCATTAGACGGTCACCCCGCATTACACATGTTGCATGTCACACGCTGGGCAGACTAGTAAAACAGGACAGCAAACTGTGGTGGGACTAATACCAGACTTTAATGCTGGGCAGAGTACTAGTGTGTCTGAACACACAGTGCACTGAACACTCCTAACGATGGGCCTCTTATACTGGTTACAGACCATGTAAACCCCTCATGATGATCATGTTTCCCAATGGCAGTGGCATTTTTCAATAAGATAATGCATCATGTTACAAGACCAGGAGTGTGATAAGAGTGGTTAGAGGAACACAGTGATGGGTTACAGTTGATGAGCTGGCCCCCTATCTCACCAGATCTGAACCAGATCAAACACATCTGGAATGTGACTGAATGTGGCATCAGAACTCATTGCCCCCCTCCCCAGAATTTACAGGAATTAGATGACTTTTGTGTACAGATGTGGTGCAAACTCTCTCTAGTGATCTACCAAGGCCCCACTGCTTCCATAATTTAATGCACTGCTGCTGGTTGCTGTGACAAAGGCGGAGATACCAGGTGTTAGGTAGGTGGTCATAATGTTCTGGCTGATCATTGTATATACAGCAGTTTTCATCACCAGTTCCAGGCAATGTGGCTCTTATCTGAGAGTCCTCGCATAGTAATACCACTATGATCAACATTTGGAAGTACTATGGATTATGTATGTTTCTTTCTGAGCTCCAGACGAAGGAGGTTTTCACATTTATTTAGTGTATAGAGACAAAATAATGATTTATACATTGTAGTGGTGCCCAGTTTATCTCATATTATACATTTTGTGGTGTAACAAATGTCATTTATATACAATTTTGGACTAGAGTGGTAGTAGTATTGGTCATAGGATCACTTTTACAGCAGTATTGGACTTGCCATGTTATTAACAGATTAAGAACAAAAATTATATTTCGTATATACAGGCATTTACATACTTAGTGGTCTAGTTAGACAAAGATGGGCAGGTAGCTGACCATGGACTTATAAAAGGAAACCCCTCAGCATTTGCGTGAAGCAATTTAAGGGACCATGGAACACTTGAGTAAAGATGGCCAGGCATGGATTAGAACCTCCATCCAACAAAATATAAGGCAAGTCTGTTAATCACTGTCAGCCTCATTCGGTTTATCTTTAGTTTGCAAGTTATTTTGGAGTGTAAAAAACTTAGTGCTTCACTATTTATTCATTTCTAAACCCCCCCCCCCCCCTCCCCCCCCCCCCCCCCCCCACACACACACCCACACAAATGTGCACTCGCACTCAGCTTGTGTTGAGACTACAGCAATGATTTTTGGTTTTCATTTTGTGTATCAAACTCCCCACATGCTAGCTTGAAGGCCTGAGTCAGCATCTTTACATAATAAGTGAGATACTGAGCTCAAAATGAGGATACAGTGTTAGTATTAACCAATGCAAAGTTTTAATGTAAGGTTTTCACAGAAAAAAATTACATTATAGTGGAAAAATTGCTGTGGAATGACAGAGGTACCTTACTATTATTCACTTGTATTAATTTTTTTTACCAAACTGCTGCTCTGTGTTATTGATGTTTCAATGATTTGTTCCTCTTTCAGGTAAAGAAGTGGGAGGTATTGGGGATTGCCTAAAAACAAAGAGGCATGTCACTCATATACCACGATAAGAAACCAAACCATCTTTCTTATAATGGGAGGTGAGAAAAGCAGCTCTGAATAACGTTAGAGATGCCTGGATTGATACTGATAATAATCATAATCTTCATGGATAGAGTATAAGAGACAGAAAAGACGAATCTCAAGAAGGAGGGGATTGAGATGGAGGAAATGAGATAGGAAAGAGGGGAGATAAAATATGAAGGGTCAGCTGAAGGTGGGACTATAGAGGTTTGGGCCAGGGGGATTATGAGATTTGTGTTTGTGTTCTGGAGGGGCAGTTCTCACCTAAACATTTCAAAGCAGCTGGTGCTGAGGAAAGATCCAGAGTGCATGAGTACTGCAGCAGCTTTTGCAGTTATTGTTGTTGTGCCCAAACATGGTCACCAAAATTGATGGTTGAGATTGTGATGGGACGTAGGAGGTGATAGTCATTTATGCAGAATGTTGTAAGTACATAAGAGATTTCACATTAATTGCAGCACAACTGATAGGCATAATGGCTGCTTTCACATGTGGTCCTACCAATATTTGATAGGGAATTTCTGTCATTGGATTGCATGACTAGGTGTTGTGTGAGTGTAAGGGACAGGACTTGGGGAAGAATTACCTTTGAAGTGTGTGATTGGAAGCAGAGATGCTGTAAGGTTATACTCTGAGATACTGAATAGGTTGGGTGTGGGCTGGAATACCACTTTGGAGAAAAGAGATGGGTTTCTTCATCCCAGGGCATGGAGACAGTTGTCAAATGTTCTGGAAAAGAACACACTTGAGTTTTTTAAGACTTGCATTATGCTGTGTTGCAATGCAGACATTTCTGACACTTATGATACAGGGTGGCTAGTTCCAGCTACAGGGTTGCATGTGTGGGAAGTTTTGGTTATGGAGAAGCCCATGATATCGCCAACAGTATGCTGAAGCAGCAGTGGCCGCTGGCAGCAGTGAACTTGCTGACACAAGTTATCTACATCTACATCTACATCTATACTCCGCGAGCCACCTTACGGTGTGTGGTGGAGGGTACTTATTGTACCACTATCTGATCCCCCCTTCCCTGTTCCATTCACGAATTGTGCGTGGGAAGAACGACTGCTTGTAAGTCTTCGTATTTGCTCTAATTTCTCGGATCTTTTCGTTGTGATCATTACGCGAGATATATGTGGGCGGTAGTAATATGTTGCCCATCTCTTCCCGGAATGTGCTCTCTCATAATTTCAATAATAAACCTCTCCGTATTGCGTAACGCCTTTCTTGAAGTGTCCGCCACTGGAGCTTGTTCAGCATCTCCGTAACGCTCTCGCGCTGACTAAATGTCCCCATGACGAATCGCGCTGCTTTTCGCTGGATCATGTCTATCTCTTCTATTAATACAACCTGGTAAGGGTCCCATACTGATGAGCAATACTCAAGAATCGGACGAACAAGCGTTTTGTAAGCTACTTCTTTCGTCGATGAGTCACATTTTCTTAGAATTCTTCCTATGAATCTCAACCTGGCGCCTGCTTTTCCCACTATTTGTTTTATGTGATCATTCCACTTCAGATCGCTCTGGATAGTAACTCCTAAGTATTTTACGGTCGTTACCGCTTCCAATGATTTACCACCTATGGCATAATCGTACTGGAATGGATTTCTGCCCCTATGTATGCGCATTATATTACATTTATCTACGTTTAGGGAAAGCTGCCAGCTGTCGCACCATGCATTAATCCTCTGCAGGTCCTCCTGGAGTACGTACGAGTCTTCTGATGTTGCTACTTTCTTGTAGACAACCGTGTCATCTGCAAATAGCCTCACGGAGCTACCGATGTTGTCAACTAAGTCATTTATGTATATTGTAAACAATAAAGGTCCTATCACGCTTCCCTGCGGTACTCCCGAAATTACCTCTACATCTGCAGATTTTGAACCGTTAAGAATGACATGTTGTGTTCTTTCTTCTAGGAAATCCTGAATCCAATCACAAACCTGGTCCGATATTCCGTAAGCTCGTATTTTTTTCACTAAACGTAAGTGCGGAACCGTATCAAATGCCTTCCTGAAGTCCAGGAATACGGCATCAATCTGCTCGCCAGTGTCTACGGCACTGTGAATTTCTTGGGCAAATAGGGCGAGCTGAGTTTCACATGATCTCTGTTTGCGGAATCCATGTTGGTTATGATGAAGGAGATTTGTATTATCTAAGAACGTCATAATACGAGAACACAAAACATGTTCCATTATTCTACAACAGATTGACGTAAGCGAAATAGGCCTATAATTATTTGCATCTGATTTATGACCCTTCTTGAAAATGGGAACGACCTGCGCTTTCTTCCAGTCGCTAGGTACTTTACGTTCTTCCAGCGATCTACGATAAATTGCTGATAGAAAGGGGGCAAGTTCTTTAGCATAATCACTGTAGAATCTTAAGGGTATCTCGTCTGGTCCGGATGCTTTTCCGCTACTAAGTGATAGCAGTTGTTTTTCCATTCCGATATCGTTTATTTCAATATTTTCCATTTTGGCGTCCGTGCGACGGCTGAAGTCAGGGACCGTGTTACGATTTTCCGCAGTGAAACAGTTTCGGAACACTGAATTCAGTATTTCTGCCTTTCTTCGGTCGTCCTCTGTTTCGGTGCCATCGTGGTCAACGAGTGACTGAATAGGGGATTTAGATCCGCTTACCGATTTTACATATGACCAAAACTTTTTAGGGTTCTTGTTTAGATTGTTTGCCAATGTTTTATGTTCGAATTCGTTGAATGCTTCTCTCATTGCTCTCTTTACGCTCTTTTTCGCTTCGTTCAGCTTTTCCTTATCAGCTATGATTCGACTACTCTTAAACCTATGATGAAGCTTTCTTTGTTTCCGTAGTACCTTTCGTACATGATTGTTATACCACGGTGGATCTTTCCCCTCGCTTTGGACCTTAGTCGGTACAAACTTATCTAAGGCGTACTGGACGATGTTTCTGAATTTTTTCCATTTTTGTTCCACATCCTCTTCCTCAGAAATGAACGTTTGATGGTGGTCACTCAGATATTCTGCGATTTGTGCCCTATCACTCTTGTTAAGCAAATATATTTTCCTTCCTTTCTTGGGATTTCTTATTACACTTGTAGTCATTGATGCAACCACTGACTTATGATCACTGATACCCTCTCCTACATTCACGGAGTCGAAAAGTTCCGGTCTATTTGTTGCTATGAGGTCTAAAACGTTAGCTTCACGAGTTGGTTCTCTAACTATCTGCTCGAAGTAATTCTCGGACAAGGCAGTCAGGATAATGTCACAAGAGTCTCTGTCCCTGGCTCCAGTTCTGATTGTGTGACTATCCCATTCTATACCTGGTAGATTGAAGTCTCCCCCTATTACAATAGTATGATCACGAAACTTCTTCACGACGTTCTGCAGGTTCTCTCTGAGGCGCTCAACTACTACGGTTGCTGATGCAGGTGGTCTATAGAAGCATCCGACTATCATATCTGACCCACCTTTGATACTTAACTTAACCCAGATTATTTCACATTCGCATTCGCTAATAACTTCACTGGATATTATTGAATTCTTTACTGCTATAAATACTCCTCCACCATTGGCGTTTATCCTATCCTTGCGGTATATATTCCATTCTGTGTCTAGGATTTCGTTACTGTTCACTTCCGGTTTTAACCAACTTTCCGTTCCTAATACTATATGCGCACTATTTCCTTCAATAAGAGATACTAATTCAGGAACCTTGCCCTGGATACTCCTGCAGTTTACCAATATTACGTTAACTTTTCCTGTTTTTGGTCTCTGAGGACGGACGTTCTTTATCAACGATGATAATGTCCTCTCTGGTAAGCCGTCAGGTATTTTATCGTTTTGCCCAAGGGGGGGTCCCTCTAACCTAAAAAACCCCCGTGTGCACGCCACACGTACTCTGCTACCCTAGTAGCTGCTTCCGGTGTGTAGTGCACGCCTGACCTGTCTAGGGGGGCCCTACAGTTCTCCACCCAATAACGGAGGTCGATGAATTTGCAACCATTATAGTCGCAGAGTTGTCTGAGCCTCTGGTTTAGACCCTCCACACGGCTCCAAACCAGAGGACCGCGATCGACTCTGGGCCATATTGCCAAGCCAGGCAGCAGAGTCCTGCTGTTGGGAAGTGCACAGACCCCACTTCAAACCAGCACCACCAGAGACAAGTTGTAACATCAGGTGAAAGCACCCACTGGGTGGCTTAACCTTGGCAGATCCAGTTCAAAGCCTTTGCCAACAGGAGTAACTTATGGCTTGGAGATTGGTAGTTTTGCCTAGTTGCTGATACTCCTTATTTAAACTGGAGTAGCTTAGTCATATATTCAACTGATGCCTGGCATGGAGAATGTGCTGGTTAAATGAATGACACTATGGATAATCTGGGAGCACTTGCACTCTCTTTGGCTGGCTGTGTTAGGTCAGGAGGAAGGATCCTGTCATGAAGTCAGCTGTGGAAATGTTGCATTGCACTATACTTTTCTGTCCAGCCTCTATACAAATCATAACATGTAAACAAGGGCAAGTTTATTGATTACAGAAATCCAATAACAAAAACAAGAAATTCCAGGTACAATGCAAGGCTGAAATCCAAGGTTAAATATCTGTGAGAAAGTAATGTTATGTTTCTTCAACAGGTGGCAAGGAAGTAACTGAAACATGGCGGACGTGCGTTTGAACTTTGAAGCGTGGAAGCAGATAACTAAGTGGTACTGGAAGTTTGAGAAGGTATCTGCGGTTCGAAGACAGTGGAGAAGTGAGTATGGTACAAAACCACCTTCAAGGTTAACAATTACACGTCTACAAGACAAATTCAAAATTCATCGAACAGTGTGTGATGTGCAGAAAGGTTGATCAGGGCGACCTCGTACAGCTACAAGTGATGATTCCACAACTGCGGTCTTGGAACTGTTTCAGTGTTCGCCTCAAAAGTCTTCAAGGCAAGAGGCACGTGATAGTAATGTAAGTGCTAGTAGTGTGCTATGCATTCTGAAGAAAGGCAAGTTTTATGTGTACATTCCAAGGCTGGTGCAACAGCTAAGTGACAACGATCCGGATCAAAGGTTAGAAATTTGTGAATGGGTTCAGGAGACGGTGAAGCGTGAACCGGGATTTATGGGTAGCATAATTTGGTCGGATGAAGCCCAATTCAAACTCAATGGAACTGTCAGTAGGCACAATTGTGTGTACTGGGCTGAAGATAATCCTCACATTACACTTGAAAAAGCTGTGAATTTGCCTGGTGTAAATGTGTGGTGTGGTTTGTCTGCAAGGGGACTCATTGGGCCTTTCCACTTTGAAGATACTGTTACTGGAGAAACGTACCTAACAATGCTTGCTGACTCCATATTCCCTGCCATTCATACATTATATGATAATGATGAGTATTATTTCCAACAAGATGGCGTCCCGCCGCACTATCATAGGGACGTACGAGCATACCTGGATCACAATGTGCCAGGCCAGTGGATAGGCCGCAAGGGACCAATCAAGTTTCCTGCACGCTCTCCAGACCTCACGCCGCTGGATTTCTTCTTATGGGGCACAGTTAAAGATGGGATGTACAAACATAAACCACATAACCTGGACACACTTTGGAATGAGATTCAGGCGGTGTGCGCAGAAATCTCATTGGACACTTTGGTACGATGTACGTAATCAGTGGTGACTCATACTCAGAAATGTAAGACGCTGTAACTTACCAAACGAGAAAGCGCTGGTAGATAAGACACAATAAAAAACACACAAACACACACACAAATTTCAAGCTTTCGCAACCCAAGGTTGCTTCATCAGGAAAGAGGGAAAGACGAAAGGATGTGGGTCTTAAAGGAGATGGTAAGGAGTCATTCCAATCCCGGGAGTGGAAAGACTTACTTTAGGGGGAAAAAAGGACAGGTATACACTCACACACACACACACACATATCCATCCACACATATACAGACACAGGCAGACATATGTAAATGCAAAGAGGTTGGGCAGAGATGTCAGTCGAGGCGAAAGTACAGAGGCAAAGATGTTGTTGAATGACAGGTGATGTACAAGGGGCGGCAACTTGAAATTAGCAGAGGTTGATTCCTGGTGGGTAACAGGAAGAGAGAATATATTCAAGGGCAAGTTCCAATCTCTGGAGTTCTGATAGGTTGGTGTCAGTGGGAAGTATCCAGATAACCCGGACGGTGTAACACTGTGCCAAGATGTGCTGGCCGTGCACCAAGGCATGTTTAGCCACAGGGTGATCCTCATTACTAACAAACACAGTCTGCCTGTGTCCGTTCATGTGAATGGATAGTTTGTTGCTGGTCATTCCCACATAGAAGGCTTCACAGTGTAGGCATGTCGGTTGGTAAATCACGTGGGTGCTTTCACACATGGTCTGCCTTTGATCATGTACACCTTCCGGGTTACAGGACTGCAGTACGTGGTGGTGGGAGGGTGCATGGGACAGGTTTTACACCGGGGACAGTTACAAGGGTAGGAGCCAGAGGGTAGGGAAAGTGGTTTGGAGATTTCATAGGGATGAACCAAGAGGTTACGAAGGTTGGGTGGACGGCAGAAAGACACTCTTGGTGGAGTGGGGAGGATTTCGTGAAGGATGGATCTCATTTCAGGGCAGGATTTGAGGAAGTCATATCCCTGCTGGAGAGCCACATTCAGAGTCTGATCCAGTCCTGGAAAGTATCCTTTCACAAGTGGGGTACTTTTGGGGTTCTTCTGTGGGAGGTTCTGGGTTTGAGGGGATGAGGAAGTGGCTCTGGTTATTTGCTTCTGTACCAGGTTGGGAGGGTAGTTGTGGGATGCGAAAGCTGTTTTCAGGTTATTGGTGTAATGGTTCAGGGATTCAGGACTGAAGCAGATTCATTTGCCACGAAGACCTAAGCTGTAGGGAAGGGACCGTTTGATATGGAATGAGTGGCTGCTGTCATAATGGAGGTACTGTTGCTTGTTGGTGTGTTTGATGTGGACGGATGTGTGAAGCTGGCCATTGGACAGATGGAGGTCAACGTCGAGGAAAGTGGCATGGGATGGGATTTGGAGTAGGACCAGGTGAATCTGATGGAATGAAAGGAGTTGAGGTTGGAGAGGAAATTCTGGAGTTCTTCTTCACTGTGAGTCCAGATCGTGAAGATGTCATCAATAAATCTGTACCAAACTTTGGGTTGGCAGGCTTGGGTAACCAATAAGGCTTCCTCTAAGTGACCCATAAAGAGGTTGGCATATGTGGGGGCCATCCTGGTACCCATGGCTTTTCCCTTTAATTGTTGGTATGTCTGGCCTTCAAAGGTGAAGAAGTGGGTTAGGATGAAGCTGGCTAAGGTAATGAGGAAAGAGGTTTTAGGTAGGGTAGCAGGTGATCGGCATGAAAGGAAGTGCTCCATTGCAGCGAGGCCCTGGACCTGTGGTATATTTGTATATAAGGAAGTGGCATCAATAGTTACAAGGATGGTTTCCGGGGGTAACAGATTGGGTAAGGATTCCAGGTGTTTGAGAAAGTGGTTGGTGTCTTTGATGAAGGATGGGAGACTGCATGTAATGGGTTGAAGGTGTTGATCTACATAGGAGGAGATACGTTCTGTGGGGGCTTGGTACCCAGCTACAATGGGGTGGCCGGGATGTTTGAGTTTGTAAATTTTAGGAAGTAGGTAGAAGGTAGGGGTGCGAGGTGTCGGTGGGGTCAGGAGTTTCATGGAGTCAGATGAAAGGTTTTGTAGGGAGCCTAAGGTTCTGAGGGTTCCTTGAAGCTCCACCTGGACATCAGGAGTGGGATTACCTTGGCAAACTTTGTATGTAGCATTGTCTGAAAGCTGACGCAGTCCCTCAGCCACGTACGCCCGACGATCAAGTACCCCAGTCGTGGAACCCTTGTCAGCCGGAAGAATGATAATGGATCGGTCAGCTTTCAGATCACGGATAGCCTGGGCTTCAGCCGTGGTAATGTTGGGAGTAGGATTAAGGTTTTTCAAGAAAGATTGAGAGGCAAGGCTGGAAGTGAGAAATTCCCCATAGATATGAACATGACTAACTCCCTGCAGTTGTGTAACACTTTTGACACTAAATGTAACTGGATTTTCTTTTTTGATGCTCGTCAATTGTCAGGATGAGCATTACTGCAAAGGGCATTTGATTCTAAAGCATTATGTCAGGGTCAAAACACTAAATAAAGTACTTTTTCTCTCTTAACAACATGTGGGCAGGGTGGGTTCTTCCTTGGCTTGGGTATGAGGTAGAACAAAACAGCATTTTTACAGAAGATAACCTTTATTGAAAGTTTTGTACAACTGTTTCCTTACTGGATGTTCCAGCTGGGAGAGCGGCAGCTGTGTCGTTTGCGAAGCCTTCTGCTGCGGCAGTGGCAGCGGCTGATTACGCCTGGCGGTGTGTATCTCATGTCGCCGTCTCGCCCAGTTGACTGGAGACGCGCCTCGTGCGGTGGCCCGTTTAATTATTGAGAACAAAGTCATGCATTGGATGGTGGTACCTTGGATGTGGCATCCCAGTGTTTCTCTTCTCTAAGCGGCCGTGTGTGACAGTGTTGTGCGTTGGCCAGTGGAGCGGCGCGGTGGGGGGAAGGCCAGTGTCCCAGACTCAAACAACAGACTCGAGCCTGCCAGTCTTCGGCTGTCAAATCTTCATCCCAGCTCACAGGTGACTGCTGATGTGAGGCCGTCTGCCTTCCCATCCTCACGAGTCACCCAGGTACGTAAAAATCAGTCTTCAAATACCTTTTACTTCTGTCTTCTGGTGGCGAGGCTCTGGCTTGCTATTCCATCACAGCAGCAGACTAGGTGCTTCTGTGTACAATGTAGTCTCTTCCTGCATGACGGTCTTCAGCTCCGAAACCGAACTGAAAACTACTGCTCTTGTCGGGCCCACTGCGTTTTGTGTTTTTATTCACTTTAGTTCGCTGGAGGTGAACGACTTCATGGTCATTGCCTCTTCTGTCATGTTGAAAAGCTTCTCAAAGAATCTTCTTAACATTGGTCATTGGCTCTTGAAATGTAGGCGATTGCCTTTGATCACAATTGAGAAACACGTGAGCCGGTCGGGCGATGCCCTGATGGCTGAATCGACAGCATCCGCTTATGTGGGGGGGGGGGGGGGGGGGGGGCGATGGCTTCTCCTCAACGTGCTGACTTCATGGTCATTGGCTCTTCTGTCACTGCTGCTCTGCCTGCTGTTTGCCAGTGTGTAATTCTTCTAAACTAAACAAAGTTTTTCATTTATTTTCTAATTTCTACTTCACTTCACATTGATTTCACGAACCTATCTTAAGAACCAGTTAACATTCCTCCACTCTTCGGAGAAATTCGCCCTCGAATTTACCACTCGAAATTCCTCCACTCTTCACACAGCAAAAGCACTAACACAAGCAATGAAAACTCTCGACTTAGATGATTAAACACGCTTCACGTTAAGTATGTTGAAAATATGTTATCACTTTACTGAAGCACTGTACGCTCATGAATCACATAGTTCACACATAAATCGTTATAATAAGTGTAACAAATCTTGATGACAATGAATAAACAAAACTAGATTTTTCACTTGGAAAATTACATAGCAACACCTGTTTAATCTAACCTATATTAATGCAAGAATATCTATTGTACAGTATTGTTTATTTTAGCATGAGACTGTTTAATAAAGACTGAAGTACAATAAACAAAATTAATACACTAATGCTCAAAAGTAACCGCTGAAGTACACCAGTTAAGAGTGTGGTATCCAGTCAACAGGGATTTGATGAAGTGGTATATTATTATTGGGCTTATTTTTTCGTCTTAAATAAAACAAAACTGTACAAAGCAGAAACACCAACACAAAGGTTCCAGATATACCCGTTCCTAGCATTATAATTTTAGTTTTGTGTTGACTTTTTAATTTTAAGGCATGTCGCATCATAACATTGGCATCAATTTTGCATTGCTGTGAGTTTATGAAATTTTTGGTAATATGACGCAAGATCAATGAAACTTTGTACTTCCTTAACGCATTGTGGTGTTGGGAAGTCCTTAACTGCCAAAATTATTCGAGGATTTGTTTTAATTCCTTTTTCACTAACGACATGCCCTAGGTATGTAACCTCTGTCAATGCAAAACTACATTTTTCCATATTTTATGTTAATTTAGCTTTTCTAAGTCTCTGAAAAATGTTACACAGACACACAGCATGTTCATTAATGTTTTTGGAGAATACAATAATATCGTCTAGATATACACAACATTGCTGAGTTTTGAGTCCT